>NC_056739.1:1530170069-1530470069 GCF_019279795.1 Protopterus annectens | reverse complement strand
ATTGAATTACCACTTGTGACACAGGCAAATTTACATTTATATAAAAGTAATCAAATTGTATTAACAAGTTCACATTTACAAACCTTGTACTTCATATATATTGCTGTATATCATATAACCTAAGTAACATTACATAAATGATTCAGTTCCTGCCCTTTTTGAAACATCTTTATTAAGCCATCACTTATGACATAAGGTTCATAGATTAGTACTAGACTAATTGCCCTTATGGGCCATTTTAAGCCTAGCCAATTACCCCCTGTGAGAATCAAACCCTGTACCTTGTGTCTGTAAGGAAAACACCTTAACCATTATGCCAACCTCCCAAATCGTACATTTATATAAATGAAAACAAACCACACCAACACAATTCTAGTTGCAAGCATTTTACATCACAAACCATACCGACACACTAGCATTTGCAAACATTATACATACTTATAATCTGCTTAATCATTTTCAGTCAAACATTACATAGCTCATTTAAGTCCTGCCTTCTTTTAAACCTCAAATGTCCAAAAACTAATAGGCACAAGACAAGACAAGCGTACACTGCAAAGTCCAACTAGGTTTAATAGCTGAGTAAAACAAGCTTACAGCAATCAGTAGTCCAGTGCACACTCCAGTAACTGCCAAGCAATAAAAAGTTAAAAACAATCTGGCTACACAGAATCCAAGTCACAAAGTGTAAAACGCTTTTCGTTAGGAAACACTACCTTCTTCAGGCAATAGTGCTCAGAAAGAAAAAACAAGTTTAAATACTATCCTAGTGACTCGTACTTGTTAATACAATTAAGCCAATTAAGCACAGTCACATAATTTAAAGGTATAATCCTAAAATACTGAAGTCAGTTTGTTTTTGTTAAGTCATTAGGTAAAACGAGTGCCTTAGTTTTATAAAAAAGCAAAGATCTGTTGTCTTGTAACAGAACATGTAGTAAATTAAATAGTATTAATTAAAATCGTAGTTAGTTCACTTTACTTATAACTAATGTTCAGGGACCCGTGGAAGTAGTAATCTTTTCATAAAAACTGTGTTGTGTAATGTTTCTTTTAGGTTCATAGGTTCATACTAGGCTATCTGCCCTAGGGCATTTATAAGCCTAGCCGGAATGTGTTTGGCTTTCGTCACCCATTTTAAATTTATTTTGCTATGCCCTTTTTCGAGGTTAGTATACTGTGCCTCTGTCTAACAGTGACACAGAAGTGATACCCGGGGTAAACCTACGATCTCTCATCCACTCATCAAGATTCCTCTTGAAGAGAGTCAATGAGGGACTCTGCCTAACCTGGACTGGGATTTTATTCCAGAGTGAAGGAGTCTCAAGGTTATGAATCTGTCCCTCCAGCATGTCCTATTTATTTCAGTGCTGAGGTTCAAGTCTCTCGAGCGCGTAGCTCGATGGGATTTGGATTTTCTGAGGTGCAGCATGTCCATTAATTCCGGGTTGGACATGGCTTTATACGTCAGGCACAGATCGCCTCTGAACAGGCGGTATGACACTGAGTAGAGCTGGAGTTTCTTTAACCGGGCAGCATACGGCATCTGTTTGAGCCCTTTGATCCTCTTGGTGAGGTACTTTTGGGGTCTTTCCAGTTGCTGCAGGTGTCTGGTAAGGTACATCCTAAAAGGGGCATTGTACTCAATTATGGGCCTGATGAGGGATGAGTAAAGAGGCACGATGACCTCCCCTGATCTAGATGTGAATCCCTTCATGATTAGGTGGGCTATATAAAATGTTTTTCTAACCACTTTGGCCACGTGGTTGTCAAATGAGAGATTGCTATCAACTTGGGTCCCCAGGTCCCTAATTACTTCTTCTGTACTTAATGGATTACCACCTATGTGATAATTTGTGGGCACTTTGTTTTTTCCAAAGGGGATGACTATACACTTTTTGGCATTTAGCTTGAGGCCATGGCTCCGGCACCAGTTGTCTGTTTCTATGAGGCCCTTTTGGAGGATGCTTGTGTCGGCTGGAGAGTCGATTATGGCGCCCAGTTTGCAGTCATCTGCGAACTTGGTCAGCCACAGTCCTTCCATGTTGGCCTGTACCTCCGAGAAATATATACCAAACAAGAGAGGTCCCAGGACTGAGCCTTGTGGGACACCACTTGTAACTGGTTTGGAGTCTGACATGGCTCCAGCAATTCTAACCATGTGGGTTCTGTCCTTGAGCCAGTTTGCAATCCATCTAGTGACATAGGGGTTTATATTTAAGCTGGTGAGCTTATCTATAATGCCCGAGTGGGGTATTGTATCGAAGGCTTTTGCGAGGTCCAGGTAGGCTGTGTGGACCACCTTCCCCTCGTCAATGGTCTTGGTGACTGTTTCAAAGAAATTGACCAGGTTTAAGAGGCAGGATCTGCCCTTAACAAAGCCGAACTGGGTAGGATCCAGTGTCTGTAGGCCCCCAATATCTTTATTTATGAGGTCCATGATGATCCTTTCCATAGCTTTGCAGACCAAGCTAGTCAGGCTTATGGGGAGATAGTTTCCAGGATCCGTTCAGGCACCACCTTTATGAAGAGGGACCACTGTTGCTATACGCCACTCTTTGGGCACATATCCTGTAGTAAGGCTGAGATTGAACAGTAGTTTTATGTTTGGGTTTAGCTCTTCTTGGAGTTCATGTAGGACGCAGCCCGGGACACCGTCTGGTCCCATTGATGCTGTGTTTTTTGCTTTGGAGAGTGCGGGTCTTACCTGAGCATCTGAGATGTCAGGGGGGGCAGCACTCTGCTGGGATAGATATTTGCCCTTTTGGTGGGGGGGGAGTTTGCGCTGAACCTGTCAGCTAGGATGTTGGCAATGTCTGTGGGTTCAGTGTATTTTTTGTCATTTTGGACTAATTCTGAGCATATCTGGGAATTACCACCCAGGTTCCTAACATAACTAAAGAAAGCCTTGTGATTATCCTTAGTGTCCTGTGCAATTTTTCTCTCGAAGCTGGCCTTAGACAATTTTATGAGTGCCCGTAGTTTTTTGCTAATACTGATCAGTGATGCCTTCCCTTTTTGGGATTTTGCTCTATCATTTAGTAGCTTCCTTCTTCTATTGTATAGTTTGCTTATGGCTGGGTCCACCAGACAGGACGTCTGCCTTTGGAGGATTGGGTCTTGGTTTTATTTGGGGTCGCATGATCCATGCATTCCTGAAGGTGTTCATAGAATGCGTTTATAAAGGATTCTGCGGTCTGGGCCATATTTTCCACAGGCCCGGGGGCTTTGAAGGATTCCACCTCAGTTTTGAGGAGTGTGACATTTGCTTTAGAGAAGTTTTTCACTGTGGTTTTCTGGGCAGGGGGTGGGGTCGGGATGTGAATATCCAGTGAGATTAGTTTATGGTCTGATCTTACCAGTGAGGGATACACTTCTGGTCTGGAGCATAGAGTCCCCATGTTGGTGATGATCAGGTCCAGTATGTTTTCCCCTCTTGTGGGAGTGCTAACAAGTTGTTCCATAGCATTTGAGTTTATAAATTCTAGGAACCTTTGGGCTAGGGTGTTGTAGCTAGAGTAATGCTCCCAGTCTATGTTTGGGTAGTTGAAGTCGCCCAATATAATGGTGTTTGGAGAGACCTTCATATTTTCCAGTGTTCTCAGGAAGGCCGAGTGGGGTTCCTGGGTTTGGGAGGGTGGTCTGTAGCAGGCTGTAAACTGGAAGGCAGTTTTACCCACTGTTAGTTGCACATGGATAGTCTCTGATGCTTCGTGCTTTGCCACCAACTTGGAGGTGTAGGTATCTTTGATGAATATCGATACTCCCCCTCCTTTTGTGGTTCGGTCCAAGTTTTGGGGCCGAAAAGCATGGTATGAGGTATAACCTGGTAGTGCTGGGGTGCTCTCGGGAGCCCTGAACCAGGTTTCTGTTACTGCACAGATATCGATGTTCTCCATGCTAAGGAGAGTTTCGAGTGTGTGCATCTTGAGGTTTAGACTTCTGGCTTTGAGTAGCATTACTCTTTGTTTCTTATGCCTTGTGATACCTATGGAGGTGGGTTTGTCTTTTGAGCCTTGCCTAAAAAAGGCACTATGGGGATAGCAAGAGCCTTTGCCAATATCCGAAAGCCATGGGGTGACAGGTGCAAGCCATCCCTAGCGAAGCATCGTGGCTTGTCGAGCATATCATCCCAAGCTGACAGGCATTGGATCCCCTTTGAATGACACCAGTACTTAAGCCAGTTGTTGAAATTGATCATCTTGTCTTCATATTGTGGCATCATTCTTGGTGAGGGTAAGATGCTACTCAAGGTCAGGGTCATACCGGCCTGGGCTACATGCTCAGAGAGTTCCTCTATGTCTCTTTTCATGTAGTCCAGGGAGGTACGTCTCAGGTCATTCACACCAGCATGGACAATGACTGAGTCATATCTGTACTTGCCTTGCAGTGACCTGAGTGCTTGTGTTATGTGGCGGATCTTAGCGCCCGACAGGCTGCTCACCATGACCCTCTCCTTGTTCAGCCTGGTGAGCGGGACGTCAGTGTGCCTGACGATAGAGTCACCTATTACAAGTGTATCAGGTGTGTTGTTTAGTCTTAAGGGCTGTGACTGTTTGGCACACTGGCTTTTAAACTATAAAAGGTGGGTGTAACTTAGCAATTGTAACCTCCCTAGGGCTAATGAGCATCTATCATTTAACCATCCAACAAAAATAATGTACGTACAGCTACTATCTCTTAAGGCTCTTTCATTTTAGCACACATAGACTAGAAGTCATTTAATTCAAGCCCAGTGGAAAGCATGCATCGAGTCTAAGCTGCCACAAAACTTCCAGTTTCTCCAACATAAGTGTAGACACCTCTCCTCTACTATTCATCTCAATTGAGTCGATGGCCTTAAATTTGAAACTGTGGTTAGGGTTTTCAATGCAGTTTCTAGCTAGTGGGCTCTCCATTTTCCTTTTGTTAATGTAATAAACATGTTCGTAAATCCTCTCCTTAAACTTACGATCAGTCCTGGCTACATAAAAACTAGGGCAGCACTGACATAATGCTACATAGACTAAGGCTTTGGAGTTACAGTTAAACTTGTTCTTCAGGAAATAGTCTCGCCCCCTAATAATGAATTTTGACCTTGTAGCAATCTGTCAACACTGGTTACATGCCTCACATTTAAATGTTCCTGGGGTGCCTCTAAAAGTGCTGTTACTACTTTCAGTAAGTTTTTTTAGGTTCCTTCCTTTTTTCCAGGTGACCAGCGGTTTGTCTCCCAACTTTTTTTGTATATCCCTATCGGACAGTAACAACTGCCAGTGTTCACATTCCTCAAAGAAGTGGTCATCCTCCATAGTCATCCTTGCCGCTCGTACCAGTTGGCCCTTCACTACACTCCTCTTCTGGTGCAGCAGGTTAAAACTAGTGTAATGTAAGAATGAGTTAGAGTAAGTACTCTTTCGGAAAATCCTTGCTAGATATTTTTTCTTTGAGGAATGTGAACTCTTGAAGTCCATGTTCCTCAAGAGGGGGTACCCCATTGAGTTGATTGCTGACCTTATAAGGGAGGTGAGTAGTAAAAGGGCCTCTGGCCACTTCAGACCCATCCTCTCCGAAGGATGGACAGCAGCTCACACTTTGGAAACCAACGTCTCAGTAGAGATAGAACTGAGTAACCCCGTAATTAGGAATAGTATTGGACCACAAAGGGAGCAAAATTGTTTGAGATTTGTGACTACATTCTCTTTAGATTATGAAACTCTGATCACAATACTGGGCAAAAACTGGCAGTTGTTACTGTCCGATAGGTACAAGGAAAGTTGGGAGACAAACCGCTGGTCACCTGGAAAAAAGGAAGGAACCTAAAAAAACTTACTGAAAGTAGTAACAGCACTTTTAGAGGCACCCCAGGGACATTTAAATGTGAGGCATGTAACCAGTGTTGACACATTGCTACAGTGTCAAAATTCATTATTAGGGAGCAAGACTATTTCCTGAAGAACAAGTTTAACTGTAACTCCAAAGCCTTAGTCTATGTAGCATTATCTCAGTGCTGCCCTAGTTTTTATGTAGGCAAGACTGATCGTAAGTTTAAGGAGAGGATTTACGAACATGTTTATTACATTAACAAAAGGAAAATGGAGAGCCCACTAGCTAGACACTGCATTGAAAACCCTAACCATAACATAATCTGCCATAAACAAAATCTACAACAGAAGAAAGAAACTGTTGCAAAAAGGAGTAAAATCCCACGATTGGAGGAACTCCCTGGTCAGCCTCAGTAAGAAGCTGAGATCCCTCATAAAATCCTCCAAAGCTAGTTATGAAAACAAAATTGCCACTGATTCTAAAGACAACCACAAAGCATTCTATAGCTATGTCAAAAATTTCAATGGCAACACTCAGATCTGCTCTGAGTTACAGCACATTGACACTAAATATACAGAACCAACTGATATTGCCAACATCCTGGCAGATAGGTTCAGTGCTAACTTTACCCCCCTTTCACCCCCTAAAGGGCCCATCTTTATACCGGAAGAATGCAAAGTTCCTGTAATCACGGCTGCACGGGTAAAAACTTCACCCTCCAAAGCCAAGAACACAGCATCCATGGGACCTGACAACATCCCAGGCTGCCTTCTACATGAACTACAGAATGAACTGGCACCCCACCTAAGTACCATGTTCAATCATAGCCTCACCTCAGGCTTTGTGCCCATTGAATGGTGCACCGCGACAGTTATCCCACTCCACAAAGGGGGGCCACAACAGACCCCAGGAACTACCGCCCCATTAGCCTGATGAGCCTCGTCTGCAAGGCCATGAAACGTATAATCATGGAACTCATAAACAAAGACATTGGAGATCTCCAAACCCTGGACCCCACACAGTTTTGGTTTGTAAAAGGCAGATCATGTCGCCTAAACCTGATAGACTTCTTTGAAGTAGTCACCAAAGCCATAGATGAGGGTAAGGTGGTTCACACAGCCTATCTAGATCTCGCCAAGGCGTTCAACACCACCCCCCACTCTGGAATTATAGATAAACTCACTAAACTAGGTATAAATCCCTATGTCACAAGATGGGTTGCCAACTGGCTTACTGAAAGAACCCACACTGTGAAAGTAGCAGACTCCAAATCAGACTTCAGACCAGTGACAAGTGGAGTACCACAGGGTTCAGTCCTGGGTCCTCTCCTGTTTGGTATCTACTTCCCTGAAGTACAGGCTAACACAGAAGGTCTTTGGCTAACTAAATTAGCAGATGACTGCAATCTAGGAGCCATAATTGAAACTCCTAACGATGTGGACATCCTACAAAAGGGCCTCACTGAGACAGATGCCTGGTGTCAAAGACATGGTCTCAAGCTCAATGCCAAAAAGTGCATTGTCATCCCCTTTGGTAAAAATTCTGTACCCATGAACTACCACATAGGCGGTAGTCTACTTAACACTGAAAGTGTGATAAGAGACCTTGGGACACAGGTGGACAGTAGTCTCTCCTTTGATAATCACATTGCCAAAGTGGTCAGGAAATACTTCTACGTGGCACACCTCATCACAAAAGGTTTCTCATCCAGAAAAAAAGAGGTCATTGTTCCCCTCTACTCATCACTCATTAGACCCATTATAGAGTACAACGCCCCTTTTGGTATGTACCTCACAAGACATCTACAACTGAAAAGGCTGCAAAAATATCTCACAAAGAGGATTACTGGCCTCAAGCAGATGCCTTACGCAGACTGTCTCAAAAAACTCCAGCTTTACTCCGTCGCATATCGCGTACTCAGAGGCGATCTCTGCCTAACATACAAAGCTATGACAAACCCAGAGCTGTTGGACATGCTCCACTTAAGGAAATCCCAATCCCTCCGCTCTAGGGACCTAAACCTTGTCACCACAATAAACAGAACATGCTGGAGGGATAGATTCCTGTCCCAGAGACTTCCCATACTCTGGAACAGACTACCTATCTATGTCAAACAGAGCTCCTCATTAGCACTCTTCAAGAAAGATCTTGATGATTGGATGGGTAATAGGAAATTCACCCCAGGGATCACTTCTGTGGTTCTGCTTGACAGGGGCACAGGAAAATAATTTTCTTGGGTGGCGAAAGCCAGGGTACATTTTTGGCTAGGCTTGTATAGGCCCTAGGGCCAATAGCCTAGTACCTACCTATGAACCTAAAAGAAACATTACACAACACAGTTTTTTATGAAAAGATTACTACTTCCATGGGTCCCTGAATATTAGTTATAAGTAAAGTGAACTAACTACGATTTTAATTAATACTATTTAATTTACTACATGTTCTGTTACAAGACAACAGAACTTTGTTTTTTTATAAAACTAAGGCACTTATTTTACCTAATGACTTAACAAAAACAAACTGTTTGACTTCAGTATTTTAGGATTATACCTTTAAATTATGTGACTGTGCTTAATTGGCTTAATTGTATTAACAAGTATGAGTCAGTAGGATAGTACTTAAACTTGTTTTTTCTTTCTGAGCACTATTGTCTGAAGAAGTTAAGAGAAGTATTTCCTAACGAAAAGCGCTTTACACTTTGTGACTTGGATTCTGTGCAGCCAGATCGTTTTTAACTTTTTATTGCTTGGCAGTTACTGGAGTGTGCACCGGACTACTGATTGCTGTAAGCTTGTTTTACTCAGCTATTAAACCTTGTTGGACCTTGTTGGACTTTGCAGTCTACGCTCGTCTTGTTTTGTGCCTATTCTTTTAAACCTCATTCCTCCCCTGTATTTATTATTCCCACAATTCCCAATTTGCTCCTACCCTTTTCTAAAGATTTCAGTTACAGTTGTTTTAGCTTTGTTACTATATTCACTACTTCTAGTATAGCTCGTTTAGATTTTGATTTCCATTTTATACTAATTGCTTTTTTGGCAGCCACCATAATTAGACAGAGCTAGGCCTTACCTTGTCTAGGCAATTCTGATTCTGTATTATAGCTCAGAAGAATCACCTCCCTCATCACATCAATCTGCCAACCTAGCAGCATCTCCGACAGTGCATCCCACAGGGAATCCTTAAAGTCTGCCAACTCACCACACTCCCTGAAAATATGTTCCAAATTGTCTCTTTCTTCCTCTTCACACCTCCAATATTTGCTGTCTACCTAAGGAAAAATTCTTTGGAGTCTACTTGGGGTTAAAAATATCTGTGTAAACATTTCCAAGCAAAAATCCTAAATCATCTAGATTTATTTGCATATTTAGGAGACATACATATATCCTCCCATTGTTTCTTTGTGAATTGCTTATTCAGTCTCTCTTCCCATCCTTTCTAATTTCCTCTGATTGATTTTTATAGTTATCATGCAATATTTTATATGCTGTACTAATTATTGCTTTTTTAATGGCAGCCTCTATTCTAGATTCTACTAAAAACTCTACCAGTGCTGCTCTTTTGTTTAGGACCCCCCATATTTCTTTCCCTTTGCTTATACTCTGATATCAGTCCTTGATGGGCAATCTCTAAACTGCAGTCCAAATAAATTCTTGGCGTTTTCCCAGTCTGTCATATTTCCCTTTCTAGTTATTTGTTCCCAATACCTTGGTTCCTTTGCCAGTTTTCTCCAATAAATTCCAGCCCCCTGTTGCTTGTTGTCTGTATCCCTAATTGCAGTCACCTCTATCGGCAGAATCTCCTTTCTCCATTCTCATGTTGGCTTAGTTCCTAGGATACTTTCTGCTACTTTATAGCTATAATATTCTATATGATTATTGTTATTCTCCTTAAACTCCTGCATCCAAAATTCCAGTCTCTACTTGTTTCTTGAGCTTCCCCCCATTTCATCATCATCCCTTTCCATTTTGAATTATAGTCTTCTGCTTGTGCTATGTATAGGTGCCTTAACTGTGTAGCTCTGAAATACCCCTTCAAATTGGGTAATCCCAATCTGCCCTGTTCTACTGTTAGAATCAGCTTATCCCACTTGACTCTTGCCGTCTTCTCCTCCCAGATAAAGTCCTTCAGCTCTTTATTAATTGCTATCCACAACTTCTCCTCTGGTTGATACAAATATGCCTGGCCTGTGTATAAGACTAATGGGACTAAAACATTTTAACTACTTGTATCTTACTATCCATATCCATATAACAAATTTTCCATTTTCTCAGTTTTTGTATTGTCTTTTGTTTTGTCTCTACCCACATATCCTTAGCTGCCACACCAGAATCATTTTTAATCCATACTCCTAAATACTTCATTTTATTGTGTCCCCATAAATATGGATATTGCTGAACTAGTTCATATGTAGGTACATAATTTACAGCTAGTGCCTTTGTTTTAGCTTCATTAATTTTGTATACCAAAAATATGAAACTGTCTCAAAATGTTCCGCAACACTGTAATGTCTCTTTCTGGTTTTATCAGGTATAAAATTAAATCATCTGCAAATAGAGCCAGCTTTTCTTGACTACCATAACAATACCAATTATGTCCTTGAATTTCTGCGTCCCTTATTTTCTTTACCAGTGGTTCTAAATATAATGTAAATAACAAAGCAAAAGATGACACCCCTGCCTGGTTCCTTTGCTCAAGCAGAAATTATCAGAGAGGATCCCACCAACTTTAATTTTTGCCTCCAATCCCTCATATATCCTCCTAGTCAATCTTATATTTTTTTCAAGAAATGCAAATGCTTCCATTGCCCTGCTCACTAAGTCCCCAGCTGCTTTGTCTGCATCAGGACCCACCAACAGCAATGACATTTTCTTATATTCTGCTTCCTTCTGGATCATCAATGTTCTGTTAATGTTGTCAGATGTTTGCCTCCCCTCCACAAAAACACATTGATCCATATCTTTCAATTCTGACATTACTTTTGCCATTCGTTTAGCAATTATAGACATGAACACTTTGTAATCATGGTTTAGGATGGACATGGGCCTGTATGAAGCTGAATCTGATGGATCTTTACCCTCTTTAGATATTACAGCTTCCACTGCTTTCCTCCAGGGTTTTGGTACTTCTCCTCCTCTTAAAATACTATTAAACAAATCTTTCCATATCTTTATCAGTTTTTTCCCCTCATAGCTTCCAAACATCCACATGAATACCATCTATTCCTGGGGACTTTCCTGTAGATTGGTTATACATTATAATTTTTATTTCATCTCTCCCTATCCTAACCATTAGTAATTGAGCCTCATCTATGTCTAACCTTGGTATATTTAATTCTTCCATAACCATTTCCATTTGTATCTTTTCTTGATTTCCATGTTTCTCTGCTTTATACAGACTCATAGATTTTCCAAAATATCTGTAATACCGCTACATGATCTCTTGTTACCTTCCTTGTTATAGGCTCCCAAAGCTTGGCGACAGCCCTTTCTACTTTCTGTTGCCTGAGTCGATGTGCTAAAAGTTTTTGTGCTGTAGTGTTATTATCAAAAAACAGTTGCTTAATAGCAATCTTTCTAAACTTGTGTATGTTATTGAGGTAATCCCTTATTTTCTGCTTAGCATTCTGCAGTTGATCCTCTTCTTGTTCTGTGTGATTCCCCCTATTCTGCAGTAATTTAACATTTGTCAGTTTCTCTAAATAATTCTTGTTACTTCTTAACCATAGCTCCCTTTCTTTTATTTCCACCCTATTTTTAAACTTCACCTTAATATTACCTCACTCCCTAGCTATAGTTTCAGAAGTAATTTCTATCCTCTTGAATAGCTCCTGCGTAATCTCCATTACTAATTCCTTAAATTCTTCTCTTTTCAGCAAATAGGTGGGAAAGCACCAGTGTCTCATTTTTATTTCATTACCATGTGTTTTTGTTTTAGTTATTACTGGCACATGATCTGAAATAGTTATTGGATGCATATCAGGACTTCAATTAAACCTCCACGCACTCACGCACTCAGGTCAGTGTCATTGTCCGTGTTGCTGTGAATGACCTGAGACGTACCTCCATGGACTACATGAAAAGAGACATGGAAGAGCTCTCTGATCTTGTAGCCCAAGCAGGTATGACCCTAGCCCTGAGTAGCATCCTGCCATTGCCAAGAATGATACCGCAGTACAATGACAAAATGATTGACTTCAACTATTGGCTAAGCTTCTGGTGTCATTCTAAGGGGATCCAGTATCTGTCTGCCTGGGACAACATGGTTGACAGACCACAATGCTTTGCCAGAGATGGCCTGCACCTGGCACCCCTGGGATTCCAGATACTGGCTAAAGCTCTTGCTGCCCCTATAGTGCCTTTTTTAGGCAAGGTTCAAATGCCAAATTCACCACCATAACAGGAACAGGCAAGCAAAAACTAAGGGTAATGCTACTCAATGCTAGAAGTCTAAATCTCAAAATGCACTTCCTCGAGGCACTCCTTAAAATGGAGAACATCAATATCTGTGCAGTGACTGAGACCTGGTTCAAGACTTCAGAGAGCACCCCTGCATTACCAGGCTATAACTCATACCACACTTTTCGGCCACCTAGCCTGGACCGGAACACCAAAGGTGTTGGTGTGTCCATATTCATTAAGGATATCTACACCTCCAGGCTAGTTGCTCAGCATAGTGCATCCGAGGTTATCCAAGTGAAACTAACTTTGGGCAAAACTGCAATCCAAATTGTAGCTTGTTACAGATCCCCCACCATGCCCCAGGATTCCCACTCCTCTTTCCTTGATATACTGGAAAATATTAGGGTTCAACCAAACACTCTAATAATGAACGATTTCAACTACCCCACCATTAACTGGGAAAACTACTCATGTACCAACTCCTTCGCTCAACGCTTTCTGGAATTCATAAATTCCAATGCCCTGGATCAACTTATCTACACCCCCACCAGGGGCAACAATATCCTAGACCTAGTCATTACCAACATGAGTGACCGGCATTCCACACCTGAAGTCATCTCCTCATTGGTCAGATCCGACCATAAGCCAATCACCCTAGATAGCCACATCCCACCCCCATCCCCCATTAAGGAAATCATGGTAAAAAACTTCTCCAAAGCCAACTTCATGCTTCTTAAGACAGAAGTGGCGAACTTCATGACACCCATGCAGATGGATAATACAGTTATGACTGCTGAATCCGACACAGATGCACTCTAAGCACTTACACGAGTGCATGGATCATGCTATCCCAAACAGAACCAAGACACTATCCTCCAAAAAAAGGAAGCCAACCTGGTGGTCCCCTGCCATGAACAAACTCTACAACAGAAGGAAGAAACTGTTGCAAAGGAGAGTAAAATCCCATGCATGAAGGAGTTCCCTGGTCAGCCTCAGTAAGAAGCTGAGATCCCTTATAAGATCCTCTAAAGCTAGCTATGAAAACAAAATTGCCACTGATTCTAAGGACAACCACAAAGCATTCTATAGCTATGTCAAGAATCTCAATGGCAAAACCCAGATCTGCCCTGAGTTACAGCAGAACAGCACGAAAATTACAGAACCAGCTGATATTGCCAACGTCCTGGCAGATAGGTTCAGTGCTGACTTTACCTCCCCTCTCACCCCCTAAAGGGACCATATCTATACAGGAAGAATGTGGGGTCCCTGTAATCACAACTATGCAGGTAAAAGCTGCACTCTGTAAAGCCAAAAACAGAGCATCCATGGGACTGGACAACATCCCAGGCTGCGTTTTACATGAACTTCAGAACGAACTGGCTCCCCACCTGAGCACCATGTTCAGTCATAGTCTGACATAAGGCTTTGTGCCCATTGAATGGCGCACCACAACAGTTCTCCGACTCCACAAAGGGGGAGCCACCACTGATCCCAGGAACTGTCGCCCTATTAGCCTGAAGAACCTGGTCTGTAAGGCCATGGAACGTATCATCGTGGAACTCATAAACAAAGACATTGGTAACCTCCAAACCCTGTATCCCACCCAGTTTGGGTTTGTGAAAGGCAGATCATGCGTCCTGAACCTGATTGACTTCTTTGAGTAGTCACCAAAGCTGTAGACGAGGGTAAGGTGGTTCACACAGCCTATCTTGACCTCACCAAGGCTTTCGACACCATCCCCCATTCTGGAATTATAGCTAAACTCACTAAACTAGGTATAAATCCCTACGTCACAAGATGGGTTGCCAATTGGCTCGCTGACAGAACCCACACTGTAAAAGTTGCAGACTCCAAATCTGACTTCAAACCAGTGACAAGTGGAGTACCACAGGGTTCAGTCCTGGGAATTCTCCTGTTTGGTATCTACTTCTCTGAAGTACAGGCTAACACAGAAGGCCTTTGGCTAATGAAGTTCGCAGATGATTGCAAACTAGGAGCCATAGTTGAGTCCCCAAATGATGTGGACATCCTACAGTAGGGCCTCACTGAGACAGATGCCTGGTGTCAGAGCCACAGCCTCAAACTCAATGCCAAAAAGTGCATTGTCATCCCCTTTAGTAAAAACTCTGTACCCATGAACTACCACATAGGTGGCAGTCTACTTAACACCAAATTTGTGATAAGAGACCTTGGGACCCAGGTGGACAGTAGTCTCTCCTTTGATAATCACATTGCCACAGTAGTCAGGAAATCCTTCTACGTGGCACACCTCATCACAAAAGGGTTCTCATCTAGGAAAAAAGAGGTCATTGTTCCCCTTTACTTGACACTCATTAGACCCATTGTAGAGTACAGCGCCCCTTTTGGAATGTACCTCACAAGACATCTGCAGCAGCTAGAATGGCCACAGAAGTACCTTACAAAGAAGATTACTGGCATCAAACAGATGCCCTACACAGACCGTCTCAAAAAACTTCAGCTTTACAACGTAGCATATCTCCTACTCCGAGGTGATCTCTGCCCAACATATAATGCTATGTCAAACCCAGAGCTGTTGGACATGCTACACCTAAAGAAATCCCAATCCCTCCAAGCTACATGCTCTAGGGACCTAAACCTTGTCACCACAATAAACTGGGCATGCTGGAGGGATAGATTTCTGTCCCAGAGACTTTCCATACTCTGGAACAAGCTACCCATCTATGTCAAGCAAAGTTTCTCATTAGCACTCTTCAAGAAAAATCTTGATAAGTGGATGGGAAATAGGAAATACGCCCTGGGGATCACTTCTGTGGCTCTGCTCGACAGGGGCACAGGAAAATAGCTTTCTAGGGTGGCGTAAGCCGGGAACCTTGTTGGCTAGGCTTACTTAGGCCCTTGGGCCGATAGCCTAGTACCTATCTATGAACCTATGCACATGTTCCTGTGAAACGTAAATTCTGTCTAGCCTGGACCAGTTTTTATACCTTAAAGAATAATATGTAAATTCACTCTGAACACCCATTACTGAATTCACATCTTCAATGCCAAATATTTTCATAAATTACTTCTAAAATCTACCCTCCTTTGTTATGCTTTCCATTCTGGTCTCCCCAGACACATCTTCCCTGCTGCAAATCAAATTGCAGTCCCTGCCTATAAGTAATATTCCTTACTGAAAACTGATTATTTCTTCCAGAATTTTCTTAAGCTGCATTACAGCAGTTTTAGGTGGAATATAAATACTTGCCAGTGTAATCCTCCTCCCTTGCCAGTTGCCCCTTAGCACTACAAATCTTCCATTATTATCTTTTTTTTATCCTCTTCTGTCACTATTGGAGCTCCTCTTGCAATTGATGTAAGTACTCCTGTTTTCCTTTGACCCAGATATTCAGATGAATAACCATCCTGAAAACCTTTCAAATTCACATGTTCAGTCCTTTCCAAGTGTGTCTCCTGTAACATAGCTATTTGCACTCTATATTTTTAATACAGTTCATTATTATTTCTTTTTTATATTCATCCATGATACCACTGACATTTAAAGACATTACAGAAAGCATTATTGTACTAAAACGTTATTTCCACCTTTTATGTATAACACCTTTTTTGTTAAATGTCTAGTTCCAGGTTTTGTGTTACATGCGTACACTGTTTGGGAGGTTGAACTTTTATATATATGTTTCTTGTCATATCCATTTGAGCCTATGTCACATCTTACAAATTTTTTGTTTTATTGAAAGCCCTCAAAACAAAACAAAAAAAAAACAAACCCCAATACCCCCTAAAACCTATTAATTTAATATTAACACACAAAGCTATGTACATCTTCCAATACTGAATTTTACCCTTCCAATAGGAACAAATGTCCCAAACTGACAACCACACTCACAGACTTGAATTAACCTAAAATAAAGGGGGGTCTATATTACGTGATTGAACAGTCAAATGTTCAAACATGTAATAATCGACCCCTAAATCTCGAACCGTCAGAATGTCGAACGGTTCAATGGAGGGCACCTTTGACACTGAGCCAGCCAAGCTGATCCAGTACACTGAGCCAGATAAACTACTGACTTTGAGTTATAGTTGAACCTCCCAGCTGTTTAGGTTACTTTACAAGAACTTAAAACTTAGTTTTCAAAAAAACTCTTTTATTGTTCCAACAATAGGAGGTCAAAGGTTTTAACTATTATAAAATGTACAACAGTTTTTTAACTATTACAAAATACAGAATTGTTTTTAAATTTGGTGGTGTTTTATGTGTTCACGTTTTAAGTTGCACAAAAGGATGTTAGTATAACCTATATTAGACAATAGTTGGATTGTGCTTTAATTGTTTTAATTGCTTTGGTGTACTTGTGTATTTAAATTATGATTAACAGGAGCATTGTTTAATTGGTGGAGACTTAATTCTTGTGGATGAGTAAACGGTTTAAATTAATGAATTTTGAATTTGTGTGTGTCTGAAGAAGTCCGGGTATTGTACCGGACGAAAAGCGCTTAACTTATATTACATTTTAGTGTGTTTTTCCGGATCCCAGTGGTCATTCTTTTACAAGTGGATTTGTTTTTGTATTCTGTTCCTTTTGAAGTTTGTTGTTTCTTTCATGGCGACTGGAGATATGTTGAACAGCTCATTGGATGAGATGACTACTTTGACACCAGGTTCACACGTGAATACTTTGGAGATAGGTAACCTGACTGTGCTATTAAACCTTATGAACCAGAGGATGTATGATTTATCCACTTGACTAGACAGTTTAAGTCAGCACAATCCTTCCAATAACACCTCTGTTAACCAGAGACCTACTGTATTGGTGGCAAGGAATTTGGGTGTGGACCAGGTTAACACAAGCAACATGAACAGTAGTACTATTAATGATGGTGAGAATCGGTGTCCAATTTTGGAGCAGGCAATGTTGGGTCACTACAGGCTTCACTGGAGCTTATTGGGCTTCCATATTTATCGACTTGGTTATGTGAACAGCCATGTATTCACAACAATGGACCAAGAGACTTAAGGGAAGAACTGGCAGAGGGGAGCGTACCATTGGCACATAAACTAAAGCAATCGGATTATAAATCTTTGAAAGTAAAGAAATTACAACTTGAGGTAAATTACTTTACTGAATGTATAAAAGAAGGTGTGGTTCCAAAGGGTCTACGTTCATGGCAGTACCCCTCGGGTCTTGAGGAGGGGTCAGCATTCCACACTGAGTTAATTGCTATGTTCAATAGGCACAGTGTTGAGCTAATGGACGTGATGAGTAAACATTACTTAGTTACCATAGACCAGTTATCTGGTGAAATTTTTGATTTGGATCAGGAGATAAAAAACAATAATGATTTTTTTCCATTATCACTATGATGATAAAAGAATTTTCTCCACTATAGGAAGTCAAAATCATGAAAAATACTGAGGTTAAACTTAAAAAACTAAAATGTGACATTAATGATTACAAGAACGGGGTAGCATATCCAGCACCACCCCCATCGCAAACCTGGAACCTGAATGGCTCAACTGGCACACACCCACGAACAGTGAACGGAAGTGGTATGAGAGTAACGCAGGACACACGCTTGGCGAGCGCTGAAACAAGTTCAGATTTACACCGGCAGCAGTCAATGGCGCAACTGGGAACAAGTAACTGGAACACATTGGGAAACAGCAACAATGAGCCTTTTAGGCAACACTCTGAGAATGAGCAGGCTTCTTTTACCAACAGAGGGCAAAACCACGAGCAGGTACACAACACCAGAGCGAAGAGCAACTACAGCAACAACAAGAAAGGATACGACAACCGGAAAAAGTAAACACGAAAGGATGTAATGTGTACAAGAATTTAGCAGGTGACTTTATATAACTTTTCTAGTTACGACATACCATCAGTTTTATGTGAACTTTTTGTGAAAGGCCTGACGTTTACACCTTCTACAAGGTTGAATTTACCTAGGACCTTGATAGACTTAAAGTTGTACACACGTAAACTAAATTTAGCATTGTTATTAGGAAACAATGAAACTATTAGTCACATTATAAAAATGTCTAGTACTTTCAGTCCTCCTATGCACCCTTTGCTTACTTTATTTGAGCATATGTGTGAAATGGAAATTAGGAACTTAGCCAATGATTTCACTACACACCACGACTCTAACATGTCCCAGGATGAGAGGGAGGCATTTGGTACATTAAAAGGTCTACCAGTTTGTGTACTCAAATCAGACAAAGGGTGAGGTTGGTATGTATGGACAACAATGACTATAAAGAGAGAATGAAAAAGATTTTGGTCAGTAACACATATGTAAAAGCTAGTGTGAGTGAACTAAACACTGCTTACAGACATATAAACATGTTTTTAAACGACTTGTTTATAGAAGGTCTAATTGATTTGAATACTTTAAATTACCTATTGGTTATAGCACCAAAAGTACCTGCTTTGTTTGGAATCCCTAAATTGCACAACTCCACTATGAACCCACACAGAGCTGATGGGGTAGAGATGAGAGCTGTCCAAGAACTTCTAGACATTATTCTTTCGAATAATTTCGTAACATTTGACGAAGAGGTTTATTTGCAAAAAGTGGGAGTAGCCATGGATTCACTATGCGGTGGAAGTTTTGCTAACCTGGTTATGACCCCACTGGGACCGCAAATTTATACTCAACAGTAGTGAACTTAGAGACAAAATTAAATTTTACACGGGGTTCTTGGACGATGTTTTTATGGTATATCAAGGTGATGAGGAAACAGTACTAGAGTTTATGAACTACTTAAATAGTAGTACTGACTTTTTAAAATTTACCTATTCAGCACAAAAAGGGAAGATCGGTTATTTAGATGTAGACCTTAGAAAAAATAAAGAAAAGAAAAATTCACCGTAAGATTACTTACTCTAACATGTTTTTACATTTTTCGAGTTCACACCCCATACACCAAAAAAGGTCAGTGATCAAGGGTCAACTCGTTCGAGCTGTGAGAATGATTACTGAAGATAAAGCATTTATAGAAGAATGTGAGTTACTGAGAAGTATGTTTATATGTAGGGGTTACCCTGAAAATTTGTTAATGGAGATTATAGAAGAAGTATGATTCAAAAGAAGATCGGGAGTATACAAACCACTACTGGTAAGGTTTGAACACAGGGATCCCTTAGCAAGTAGTGGACAACAGACAGAAAGGGAGAGTGAGAGTGGGGTAGCGAATGCATTGATTAAGCGAGATGATACGTCTGATAATTATGTTAGGAGTTTTATTACAATGTATTCTATAGAGGCAAACTAATTGAAACACATTTTGAGAAGACACTGGAATATTTTATTAACTGAAGGAGATATAAATGAAAAATGTGGTGTCTCTCCTTCAGTTATTTATAGGAGAGGAAAGAACATGAAAATGTTATTGGAGACCCATCCAAAATTGGCACACAGCTCCCCTGGCACCTACAAATGTGAGGCTTGTAACTATTGTAGGTGGATAGCAACAGGGATGAATGTTAGTATTAACAACCGGAGTTTAAAAACAGCTGGGAGGTTCAACTGTAACTCAAAGTCAGTAGTTTATCTGGCTCAATGTCAAAGGGGCCCTGCATTTTATGTAGGGAAAACTGATTAGAAAGGATATATGAGCACCTGTATAATATTAGGAAAAACAAAAAAGAGAATGCTTTGGCCAGACACTGTAACCAGTTTGCTGACCATTCTTTTTTGTTTAGAGTGTTGGACCATGTAAAAAAAGATTGGAAGGGGGGGGGGTCCATTTATATTATTATTAGAAAGACAGGAACTCATTTGGCAACTGAGGTTAGATGCTAGTAGGGACCCGGGTCTCAAAGAAAGTATATCCCTTAGTTGTGTGGGACAGATGAAGATATGATGATATAATAGCAGAAGCCAGAGTAGCTCCAGTTGCAAAGAAGGTCAAAGCGAACAGATTATGGTGGTTCAGGCATGTGCAAAAAAAAAACACCGAAGATGATCTGCAGAAGTTGACATATTTATTTATTGCTTTTGTTTACTGGGAAAGTCCAGCTAGGCACAGGATCCATTTTCAGGGAAGGTTCTAGGAGAAAAGGCAACAGTAATAGATGGAGTGATACTAACATTTTAAAAGCGGTAATACACAGTTGTCTTTACATTTTTCATTGGTGAATACTAGTCTAACTGCCTTGGAGGGCCATTTTAAACTTAGCCAGTAACCCAAGGTCAGAATCAAACCATGTACCTTGTATGTATGAGGTGACGACCTTAACCATTATGTTAAATCCAAAAGAAGCAGAACTGCATTTCAGATTTGATAAAGTATACAGGCAGCTGTATTGTTGCCAACAGAAAGCAATACGTCTTATAAGAGTTATAGTGGTGAGAGCACTAGAGCTGAAATAGAAGGCAATGGTAGCTGAGGGTGAAGGAGTAAAACAAAAGGGGGGTGAGTTACAATGCAGGTGGGGGGGAAGAGGATATGAAGGGAGTTGAGCAGTGATGAGGTTGAAGAGGAGTGATGTGCTAATCTGGTGCAGGACATTTGCAGAGCCGGGAGTTGATTAAGTGAGACTTTAGCTGTAGTTTTAATGACTTCAGCAAGCAGTCCTGTCTTTTAGGGGGATGGAGTTCCAGTTTTTTGACACTTGATGGGAGTAGAGAGAGCAGCCTGCAGAGTTATTAGGATTTGATATATATAGAAAGTCTTTGCAGAAGAGTGCAAGCTTCTGAGTGGGTTGTATGGTTGTACAAGGCTAGCTAGAGATAGATAGTCATTTGGTTTATTTATTAGGTAGTGGATAACCGGGAGTTGGATGCATGTGAGTTGGTGAGGTAGTTCAAGCCACTGGAGGTGTCTTAGGGCCAAACAGTGATATGATCTATAGGAAGAGGTTGGCTGCAAATTTTGTGATGTTGCTGTAGCACTGCTCAGGTTTGTTTAGTTGAGTTAGTTGGATGTTTGTCAGTTTTGATACTGAGTAGAGCAGAGTATGTAATAGAAAGGTAGTGGTGATATGACATCTTGCAGTTTTAGATGGACAGGATTTTGTCCTGTAGAGTTTGCATACTTTTTGGTGTGATTTTCCACTGTATGTTAAATGTTGAAGTCAAACTTTAGATCTTCATCTATATAAACTCCTAGTAGTTTGGTTTGTGTAACAGCTTCTATTTTGGTGTTGTTGGAAGAGGTAATAGAGAAGGATAATTTATTTATTGCAAGGCATTTGGGAGAGAAGAGAACTAGTTTTGTTTTGCTAGGGTCTAGGAATAGTTGGGAGGTGTCAGACAGTTTTCTGTAGAAGCAAAACATTACTGGCTCAGTTTTTGTAGGGAATCAAGGTTGTTTCCTGAGCAGATGATGGTAGAATTGTCTGTACTGTATTAAGATAGCATTCTTACTGACCAGATCAAGGGCATTAACAAAGATGATGACCAGCATAGGTCCCAGTATGGATCTTTGTAGGATCCCAGCTGCAACAGGGAGAAAGGATGAGATGTCAGTGACAATTTTACTGTCTGGAGTCTGTTAGAGATGTAACTAGAAAACCTGGATATTGATGAATTATCAAGGCCTAAGCTGGAGAGTTTCTGTAGAGTATAGGGTGGTACACAGTGTCAAAAGCTTTGGAAAGATGAAGAAAGAATACAGGTACAAGTATACCATCATTTGTCTTTGTGTTGACAGTATTAGTGAAGTGAGGGAGGATGGTGGATGTACTATAATGGGGTGAAAACCATGCTATAAAGGAGATAGGCGTACATTTTGTGTGATACAGTGTAGAAGCTGGGTCTGAATGCACTTCTTAAGTGTTTTTGTTAGGTTAGATGATGGCAATGAGCTATAATTGGCTGAGTTCAGTATAACAGCCACCTTTGTGGATGAGGAGGATGTAACATTTTTTTTTCAGTAGTAAAGTTACATAAGATTCATTGATAGAGCGGTTTATTAGAACTGAGACAGGATAAGCTATGGCTTCTACTGCCATTCTTAGATATTCACCAGGTAGATTGTCTGGTGTTAGATAGGTGAGGTTTAGTTGTAATAGTAGTTTTTTGATGATTGCAGTGGGGACTGGCTGAAGAGAGAGTAGGGAGTTATTAGAGTTTGCAGTGTGTTTGGCATTGGTTTGTGTAGAGCTGTTGAATAAGAAAGAGAATGATTTAATAGAAGTTAAATTCATTAGCAATGTCAACTGAGTTATTAGATTTGATTGTAGGTGAAGGATATGTGTTGAATGGCCAGGATTTAGCAGCTGATTCATGCAAAAAAAAAAAAAAAATACAATAAATTGGGATTTCTAATTATTTTTATTTTTCTAATTTAGTATGGTATTTGGCGCTGTTTTTAAATTTTCTGAATTTCTGGTACTTTGGTTGAGTTTTGTTTGTGGTCCAACTTTCCAGTCAGCATCTCATGTTTCAAGTTTCATAAGATATTTTGTTCTGGATAGCCAGGAGGCAGGATTTGACTAAACTCATTTTTTTTCTTAGTGGAGACAGTTCATTTAGGATTTTTAGGAATATATTATTGAAGTAAGATGCAGCATCATCGAGTGGTAGGTGCTTTAGGTCAGTCCAGTTATATCATTTTAAGTATGAGATGAACGTGTCTTTGTTGAAATGTGAGCGGTCACAAGTCACATTAAAGTAGTGCTGTTTCTGGATTTTTGTTTGCTTTCTTATGACAATTATAGGGAGATGGTCACTGAAAGAGTCTAAGAGGGTCTCAGAGTTACTGATTTTACCTGGCATTGAAGTGAGTATCCAGTCTATTGTGGTACCTTTGTTATTTTTACTGTTGAAACGAGTGGGAGTGATGATCAGTTGTGTTAGTCCATTAAGATTTATGGTATTGGTGGGGCTATTACAAGAGAGAGAGAATCATTATTGAAGTCACCTAATAATAGTTTTTCGCAGGGGATATTGGAAGCTACCTATCAGAAGAGATCGTTTGCTGTGCTATGTTTGTTTCCAGGTGGTATATAAGCTCCTATTATGTAACTGGATTTGTGATGATTTAGTTTGAGAGTAGCTAAAAGAATTTCAGTTTTGTTGAATTCGGGAGTGGATAGGGGTGATAGGTTGAGCTGTAGAGTGTTTCTACAAAGTATTGCAATTCCACCAATTCTCTTATGTTTTCAGTTTCCCCTGAGTAAATTGTAATCCGGTGGGAGTATCTCATTATTATATTTTGTTTCATTTTTTTAGCCGTGTCTCTGTTATTACTACAGTTGTCAGTTGATTGCAATGCAAAGCATGCATGGGATTCTGGGAGCTTGTTCTAGATGCTTCTAATGTTAATGGAGTATACTGTTGGAGGGATGGGATCGATAGAGGTAGTAGGGTGGGATGATAAGATTTGGGAGAGATAAGAAGAAGGCAAAAGGAAATTAGGGTATCCAGCTAAGAGATCTGATAGATTGCATAAGAGAAGGCCCGTGATAATTAGGCATGACTGTCAAAGAAGATAGTGTTTAGATTCACAGCTAGTTCAACCAAAGAAGAGTGAAGGCATACTGAAGGAAGTGGATTGGTGGAAAAGTGACATGGATAAACTTACCCTCTCGTTGCCCTTTGAAATGATACGTCAAGCAGTAAACTTCATGGCTATGGTCAGGTAGTCTGCAGAAGTATACAGCAGGTATGACTATTTTAAAGTGTGCTTGGGGCCAGAATTGTTAGGTGAATGCTTTGATGAATGGAGGTCCAGTCTGTCCAGGAGTAGATTCATGAGTGGATACTGAAGACAAGACTAACTAGAAGACAAAATTTAGAGTGAGAATGCTAATTAACTATTTATAAAAAAGTGAACACTGCACTTAACATGCATTCTTGCACAGTAGAACTTGATGAATCATCACAGCTTGTCCATTAATTTCTTTGTAGTTGCACTGTAGCATTAATAACAAAGTTTTCAGTACAGGTACAGAATGCATTTTGTATACAAACAAAATATTTATAAACAAGCTAACCTTTTCCATTTTGTGTTTGTTAGGGATTACGATGGACAGTCAGACCTACACGTGGGAATTACTAATACTTCTGGTAAGAATATGTTTAAGTACATAATACAATCCAGCTATTAGTTAGACATGGTTTGTTTTGAAAATGTGTGATGTATTATGATTCATTAAACACATTTAAAGAAATCCCAACCTCTTCAAGTCATTAGAAAAACAAAGTGGAGAAGAGTTCTACCTGAACGCTTCTCAGATTTTCAACTATTGCCTTTAAACACTACTGCAGTTCATATGTTGCACAAGCTCTGTTCACCTGCACAACTGTAGACTTACCTAGTTTTATGCTTTCCAGAATCACTTATCAGGTGATTGTGAGGTGTCTGTATAGTGGCAAGAAGAGTTTATCAGCATGCTACACATGCACTGTGTTATGATTAAACAATGAGGCATAAACTTTGAAAACTAGATAAGTAGACAAGAACCACTTGTCCCTTCTAGTCTTGTTAGGTCAACTGTTGATCCAGGGTAAGCAATGGAATGCCTCTATCATATGTCTTCAGAATTTTCCTCATGGTTGCCACTTGTATTCGTAAAACCTCTATTTTAGCAAGATGATTTTTTTGGTCAATTTACAACTGTCTGAAAACAAAAATACTTCATCACAATGCCTCAGAGCACCCCACCCCCTGATCAAACTCATATTTTGAAATATGCTGCTCTCTCCAACATTGCACATTTATTTGAGATGCAGCAGAATTTCTCCCAAATCCCAGTTTCTGTTTTAGGACATACATTTAGAGCTCAAGTAATCTTATATGGCTTTTTTTTATCCTGTGTTCATCCTTGTCACCGATCTTCACCCCTGCAAACCCATACATTCCCCTTACTTGCTATGGCTGGTGAAATCCTGGCATAAGCCTTTGAGCAGTATTCCCCTTCCTTCCTCTCCTGGGAAACCTCACCTTTACGGACTCACTTTGTGAGATTGATTCCTTTCCATTCAGAGATAAGAGCTGTGGTGGGAGATCATATGCATAGCTAATAAGGGTAAGGATGTTTTGGATATTTAAGGAAGTGGAAATTCTAATATGGGTGGATGCTGCTTGATTTCATATGCATTACTGCATCTGACTACCATCCACCCAAATCCTCCCTCTAGTACTGAGAGTGGTAGCTTGCTTTTCAGATGGAAATGTTTACCAGTCTCTGGTGAGAAGTACTCTTCTGTAAGCAGTTGCCCAAACTCTCCCCCCAGGATGGGTGAGACAAAAGCCTTTCATTTTCCTTCTTTACCTGGCTGCTCCAGCAGCTGAGCCCGTAATTGAATTCTGGTCATCCGGGTTGCAATCAGGGCTCCATCCTTTTTATGACACAGTGTCAGGTTTCTTATGTGGCTTTTGATACACAACCTGCCATTACTTGAGTTGCACTTTCCTAGACCATTACCATCCTTTATATGTCCTTGCAGGGATGATATTTCTAGAACTGTGCACAGAACTCCCGATTATGCATCAGCAAATCTCTGTACAAATAAATACTACATTATTCCTTTCTTCTGGTATTTTCTTTCTTTCTTTATTTTTTATACAGTCTGTTTTTCTTGCTGTCCTTCTCTATGGCTTGGATTCATAGACAAATTCTGTACATAACACCAAAATTGTAATTATAGATGTATCTGACAGTGGCTATCACCTGCATGCTGAGCAAAAGACAATTTAATAAACCAGAGTCACAAAGATAACAAGAAGGGTAGTATTGCAGTAGTATTATGTCTGGAGAAGCATTACAGTAGTGTGCTTGGGTAATATGAATGATGTCAGGGCCAAGGCAGGCCTAACATGCCCAAGGTAGTGTGTACCACTGTGCAATGGAACATAGCTGCAGCCACATGCACAAAGCCACAAGAAGAGCAGCACAGTACAGTGGCCAACAGATAGCCCAATGTGGGCATGTACCGCAAATGTCAATCCTGTTCACCATATTAATGGGCAAGAAATAGGATAGATAGGAAAATGAAACTGGAGAACAACTAGCAGACTTAAACAAAGAAATGTAACCATAAAGTAGTAATGGTGGTGGGGAAAGGAATGGGTGTTGTTTGTGGGGCAGAGGACCTGTTTTCATTTTCTGAGTAGAAGATGGGGAGGATAGTAAGGGATGATTATGGGTAGCATAGAAGGAGAAGGGAAGGTTACAGGGGTAGACAGACAAACATGAAGAAGTACAGTCAGATAGAGGTGGTATATAAAACAAAAGATGGGGAGAACAGCAGTTGTACACATACATACATACATACATACATACATTATTACAGAGGGCTAAGTCAGTGATGGAGAGAGATGAGAAACGACACGTAAGGAAGGGGCACATTGAGGTGTGGGGTTTCTAGGATGGTTGATGCAAGACCAGGCAGGAGGGCAACAAACAAAGCCATCACTCACCTTGATAAACAATAGTATGGCCAGTTGCTCTTTTGGAGGTCCAGTGGATAGGGTCTTTCAGTCAGGCAATTTTGCTAGTTTTATGAAAAGGCACTCTGTTGTTCCAGTGCAGGTGTTCAGCTGCACGCACACCTTGGAAGAAACCAGCCTTTACACCTCATGCCTTGATACCTCTGGGGACACCCCCACTTCACCTTCAGGAGAGGAGGGGGAGGCACACTTCACCCCTACCCCCAAGAGGCAGACGCAAAGGGCACTTGTGATACCCCAGGTCTCCTACAGCAGAAGGAGCACTCCTTTTCCTATGAAGCAGACCTGGTGGGCACTGGTCACCCATTGCCAGATGCAGTGACTGACAGAAGCCAAGGTAAGTGTGGCTACTTCTCCACTTCTTCCACCACTGGGGCTATAGAAAGATGGCACAATGGGAAGGATTTATCACACACACACATGCTAAAGCATGGCAGTTGTACAGTGGACTGCCACAGAATGCATACACATGGCATTGCATGGAGAGTTGTGAGTCTATCATTTCAGTGAACGGCCACATTGCCGAATGGCACTGCATCAAATATGTAGTCCATCGAACCCCTACACTGCCTGCTAACTATTTATGCCAATTCCAAGATTGCACTACAGTGGAGAAAAGGGCAAATTTCCTGATTCCACCATAATGCAATCTCAGTCAGAACAGTTTGATGGACTACATTTTGAATGCAGTGCCATTCAGTGATGTGGTCATTCACTGAAATGATATAGACTCGGAGAGGTGCTTCTGAGTTCTTCGTCATCTTATTGTGTTAAGGTCACATTATTCAGCAGCAGAAAAGCAAATTGCAAACTGTTAAACATACTTGAGTAGCAATCTATACTAAGTTAAAGCAATTGTGCTGACAGTAATTTACCATTTCATAGTTTCATAAAGCTGCATTAAGGCCCAAATAAGCCATTCAGAATATAGATTCTGGATTTGTAGATAAACTAAGGATCCAATCCAGTTATCTAAAGAAGTCTTGAATTGTATTAAATTACTACTATGTTTAATCTGTAATGGCAATTTATTCCAAAAGTTTACACTGACTGAAACATGAACCTTGTACAAGTAGCAGTCCAACAACTGCCTAATTTTTAAGAGACCTTTATGCCCCTAGAAACCCTCTCAGCTTCTAGCAACTCCATGTTTAATAATATTCTTAACTCTTCATCAAGCATTGGACTAAATGCTAAGCATAATTTTTTTCTCTAATCCATTTATAACTGATTTAATATAATCCAAGTGTCTCAGGTCTGTTTTGGTATTACAGATCTTTACAAGAAGTTATTTACTTGGCAAATTTTCTTGAAAACTCTCTTAAAAGTCAAAAGATCACTTTTGTTATTGGCAAAGAATGTCAAACTGGTCTGACATATAATATAAATAATTTAACAAGAGTATCTATAGAAGCTATGGAGATATAGAATGAGCCTAACAATACATACAGATTCCCTCTCCTTTGGAGTATTGATCAGAGGAAGAGGAATCTACCAGTTCTGATACTCCCTTTGAAGAAATTTCTTTTGGGGACACAATCTCCAGGATGATGAAGTTTTTTAAATGGGATTGTGCTCAGGTTTCTGAGGTATGTAAAAGATACTGTGAGTTTCTGCAGATGGAATCTCCTAAACCTTCTGCTGTTCCTCTTGTTTTGACTGCCTTGTTGGATGCATTTTCTAGTGCTTCTAAGGCTCCAGACTCTCAGCCCTCTGCTCCCAAGAAACCTGATAGATTCTATAGGGTGCCAAGGACTGTAAATTTTTGTACAAGTGTCTTTCTGATGACCCCTTGGTGGTGTCTGTAGATTCTGACAAGCCCTCTTAATTGTTTCCTTCTCCCAAGCAACTGCCTTGTGATAAAGATAGCAAAACCAAGGAAAGGCTAGGCAAGAAGGTTTGCACGTCTGGTACTTTTGCTTTTAGGGCTGTTAATTGTCAGACCCATATGTCCAAGTAT
Organism: Protopterus annectens; assembly: GCF_019279795.1. Classification (NCBI taxonomy): domain Eukaryota; kingdom Metazoa; phylum Chordata; order Ceratodontiformes; family Protopteridae; genus Protopterus; species Protopterus annectens. The sequence continues at coordinate 1,530,441,511 of NC_056739.1, read as the reverse complement.
TTGTTGGCTCTCCTTTCCCAGGCTTGTCAGGTTATTTCTTATCTTCTAGACTCTAAGGGTAAAACTTCTGTTCTTTCCCTGTCAGAAACTTCCTCATGGGGGTCTCATCATTCCATCAAGTGTAGTTATGATGCAGTATATGCTTCCTTTAGGGCTTCTGCTTTTGGGTCCGTGATAAGGAGGTATTCTTGGCTTCAGCTTCAACCTTTGCCTGATGATATTAAGGCTAAGTTGATGGATGCCCCTCTTGATAATAAACACTTGTTTGGTGAAGCTGCTGCTGCTATGTTTAACTCCCTTCAGGATAAGGGCAAGGCTTTACAGGAACTTAAAAATGTGTTTGTCTCTCCTGTGCCTAAAGGTAAAAAGGGTGGCAAGCAAGCTCCTCCTGCTAAGGCTACTCAGACTTCAGTGACTCCGAGGTCTCCTTTTCCAGATAAACCAGGTGCTGTCTGACTCTCCTATACTTCCCAGCCACTTTCCTCTTCCTTTTCACCTCTCTCTCTCTCTTCCTGTTTGGCTACAGATTACTAAGGATTCCTGGGTCCTGTCCATTATTCTCCAGGGGTATTTCATGGTGTGGAAATTCCTTCCCCCTTTTATGGGTGTTCCTCAGCCCCCTCAGAAACAACCCTCTTTCATTCCAGAGGCGCTTCGGGATCTTTTGACTCAGGGTACTATTAAAGAGGTGCCTGTGTCCCAAAGAGGGAGGGAATTTTATTCCAGGACGTTTCTAGTACAAAGAAAAAGAGGGTACATGGAAACCAATTCTAGACCTCTCTCATCTAAACACTTTTCTGAAGGCGCCCTCCTTTCGAATGCTATCCTGTCAGACTTTGTTTCCTCTTTTGCTTTCTCAGGATTATATGGTGTCTCTGGATCTGAAGGTTGCTTATCTCCTTATCAAGATCCATCCCCCTTTCAGGAAGTTTTTACATTTTTCTGTTGCTTCCTGGCATTTTCAATTCTCTGCTATGCCCTTTGGCCTTTCTACTGCCCCAAGGGTATTCACCAACTGCCTCACTCCTGTGATTGTTTTTTGCAGGATTTAGGGGATCCAAGTATTTCCTTACTTGGATGACTTCCTGTTTTAGGTATCTTCTCCAGAGATCCTGTTGCAAACCTTCATTTTGCCATTTACTTTTGCAAAGCCTGGGGTTCACAATAAACTTCAAAAAGTCTTTTTTGACTCCTTTTCAAGACCATGTTTTTCCGGGGGTGCAAGATTCACACAGTGCCTATGCTGGCATCCCTGCCTCCTCCCAAGGCCTTGACACTCATTTCTTTCTTTCAAACACTTCTTTCTCTGTCCTATGTTATAGGTTCATAGGTTGGTACTGGGCTGTCTGCCCGAAGGCATATATTAGCCCAGCCACATTGTGCGGTATTCACCGCCCCTTTAGTAATTTCCTAGACCCTTGTACTAGCAGCTAGTACCCTTGGCCCCTATCTAGTAGTGCTGTTGGTGTGATCCCCGGTGTGAACTTTCTGTTGCCCATCCACTCATCAAGGTTCCTCTTGAAGAGTGATAGTGAGGGGCTCTGTCTTATGTAGATCGGGACCCTGTTCCATAGTAAGGGAAGTCTCTGCGAAGGGAATCTATCCCTCCAGCATGTTCTATTCATTGTGTTGAGGTTTATATCCCTAGAGCATGTAGCTCGAGTAGATTTGGTTTTGCTAAGATGGAGCATGTTCAACAGTTCTGGGTTGGACATGGCTCTGTATGTTAGACAAAGATCGCCTCTGAGAGAGCGGTATGCAACAGAGAACAGGCTTAGCTTTTTCAATCGTGCTGCATAGGGCAACTGTTTGAGGCCAGTAATCCTCTTGGTTAGGTACCTCTGTGGTCTCTCCAGCTGCTGGAGATGTCTAGCCAGGTACATTCCAATTGGTACATTGTACTCAGTAATGGGTCTGATGAGGGAAGAGTAGAGGGGCACCATTACATCCTTAGATCTTGACGCGAACCCTTTCGTGATCAGATGGGTCACATAGAAAGATTTTCTAACCACTTTGGCAACATGGTTATCAAAGGAAAGCTGACTATCTACTTGGGTCCCTAGATCCCTTATTTCTTCTTCAGATTTCAGGGGATCACCTCTTATGTTGTAGTTTGTGGGTACTCTGTTTTTTCCAAAGGGGATTACTACGCATTGTTTTGCATTTAGCTTGAGACCATGGCTTTGACACCATGCATCAGTCTCATTTAGGCCCTTCTGGTGGATCTCCATGTCAGCCAGAGACTCTATTATAGTACCCAGTTTGCAGTCGTCCACAAACTTAGTCAGCCACAGCCCTTCCGTGCTTGCCTATATTTCTGAGAAGTATATCCCAAACAGGAGGGGCCCCAGGACAGAGCCCTGAGGCACACCACTCATTACTGGTCTGGATTCGGACATAGATCCCGCTACTCTTACTTTATGGGATCTGTCTGAGAGCCAGTTTGCGATCCATCTTGTGACGTAAGGGTTTATGCCCAGGCTGGTGAGCTTATCAATAATATCTGAATGGGGAATGGTGTAAAATGCTTTAGCAAGGTCAAGGTAAGCCGTGTGTACCTCCATTCCCTTATCTATAGCCTGAGTAACTGTCTCAAATAAATCCACCAGCCAGGGAAATGTTAAATGTTACAGCCATGGAGTTTCTGAGAGCTCTGAGATTCATGGCATCCACCATCCGTTATGCTCCCTCTGGCCAAACTCCACATGAGAAAGTTTCAGTAGTTTCTGAAGTCAGTTTGGCTTTAACATGTGCATCCCCTAGACTTTGAAGTTCCTCTTCTGCTTTGTCTCAAGAAGGAACTTCACTGGTGGATCTAGCAGTTGTCTGTGAATCCAGGGCCGCACTTTCACCCCCTCTCAACTATCCGGAGATGTTCATAGACACTGCAGATGTGGGATGAGGAGCAGGTTTTGGCTACCTAAAGCTGCAGGGGTGCGGTTGCCTCTTCAACAGAAAGAGCACATCAATACCAAAGAGATGAGAGCTCTTCTGCTAGTGCTTCAGGCTTTTTATCCTCTTTTCTGCCCTGTTCAAAAGTGAACAGTATGCTCCCAAAATCTTGTTGGTGACTGCATTATGGCTGAGACAGCATTGGTTCCCTCTTCTTCTTCATTTAGCCAAGGGCAGTCATCACAAGTTGCCTCATAGGGTGGATCTCCTCACACAGGACAAGTGATCTCTCATCCATCCCCACCTGTCCACTCTTCAACTGACACTGAGGGTGATAGGATTTTGATTCCACATAGACAACTTTTTTTCTGAGGATGTGTTTAGGGTCCTGCAGGAGGCCAGGAAACCCAGCACTAGGAAATCCTACTTGTCCAATTGGAAGATGTTTTCTGTTTGTTGTCTTTCTTGTAACCTGGATCCACTTTCTGTGGTTCTCTCTTATCTGCGTGAATTGCTCAGTGCTGGGTTGGCTTATTCTTCTGTTAATGCCCACTTATCTCTGCTTGTCTGCCTTTATCTCCTCCTTTAGCTTCTAGATTTGAGGCTAAACAATTCCTAAGAGGCGTCCTTCATGTTAGGCCTCCCAGGAAGCCTGTTCCTCCTCCATGGGCTCTTAATTATGTTTTGGAAAAATTGACTGTGGCTCCTTTTGAGCCTGCAGCGTCAGCTTTCGTGCAACATTGCTCTTGGAAGACTGTACTTTTGTTAGCCCTTACTTCTGCCACACGGTGTCTGAGCTTGAAGACCTAAAGGCTTGTCCTTCTTTTTTGGTGTTTCATAAGGATAGGGTGTCCTTGTGTACTAATCCTTCTTTTATGCCCAAGGTGGTGAATGAGTTGTCCTTTAATCAGTCTGTTCATTTGCCACCTTTTTCCCTTCTGCACAACCTGTAAGGGAGAAGGTGCTGCACACATTGGATTTGCATAGACAACTTGGATTTATTTGGATAAGACTAAGACTTTTAGGAAGTCCGATCAGCTCTTTGTTTTCTTTCATCCTAGGTCATTGGCATTAGCTGTATCCAAGCAAACTGTTTCTTCTTGTATCTCAAAAGCTATTTCTTTTTGTTATTCCTTTCATGGTAAGAGCCTTCCTTTTTCTGCTAAGGTTAATTCAACTAGAGCTGCGACTTCTTCTGGTGATTTTTTTCATAGATTTGGATACTAACTGTATTCTTGAAGCAGTTACTTGGACTTCTGTGCATACTTTTTCAAAGCACTGCAAGTTGGATGGAATCTCCAGAGCTAGAGTTGGTTTTGCTAGGGCCATCCTTCATGGCTACCAAGAGGGCTCTGTTGGTCCTTCGTCTTCCCAAGTTTCTTCCTGAGCTTTGGCATTCTCCCTAATGTTAAGAATACTGCAACAGCGAAATGAAAGACATAGTACAGTTGTGTAAAATCTTATCATAATGGCAGATGTTCTTCTCTTCATTGTTGCAGTATTCACTCCCTCCCTGCTCCCCACAGCCCATTTGCCTTCTGGATGTACTGGTTACCTTTTTCTTTTCCTTGGACTAGCACTCCTACTTGTGCTGTCACGTCTGAGGATGGTATGTCCGGACGTCACCTTTATGCCCTACGCTATGCAAGAGCATACATGTGATGTATGGCATAGCTTAAAGCAACCTAAAGACTTTGGCATACTGGCCGGACATAGGGCCACCCTTGGCAGGAGGATCCCTATGTTATGAATACTGCAACAGAGAAGAGAAGGACATCTACAGTTATTGTAAGAGTTTACACAACTGTTATCTTCCCAGTTACCTCTTTCTTCCCCATCACACCTCCAACATTTGCTGTCTACCTGAGGAAAAATTATTTGGAGTCTACTTGGGGTATAAATATATCTATGTAACACTTCCAAGCAAAGATCCTAAATCTTCTAGACTTTGTTGCGTGTTTGGGAGACATACATATATCTACCTATTGTTTCTTTATGAATTGCTTGTCCAGTTTCTTTTCCCAATCCTTTCTAACCTCCTCTGATTTATTCTTATAGTTATGCAGTGTTTTGTGTGCTCTACTAAATGTTCCTTTTTTAACAGCAGCTTCTGTTCTAGATTCTACTAAAAACTGTACCAGTGCTAGTCCTTTATTTAGGACCCCCCATTTCTTTCTCTTTGCCTATACTCTGATATCAGTCCTTGATAGAGAAGGCAATCTCCAGCCTGCAGTCCAAGTAAATTCTTGGCATCTTCCTATTCTATTACTTTTCCCTTTCTAATTATTTTCTCCCAATACCTTGGTTCTTTTGCCAGTTTTCTCCAATATCGTCTAGCCCCCTCTTGCCTATTGTCTGTATCCCTAATTGCAGTGATCTCTATCAGGAGAATCTCCTTTCTCCATTCCTGTGTTGGCTTAGTTCTTAGAATACCTTCTGCTACTTTATGAATATTATATTGCTTCACTCTTTTTTAATTTCTCCAAATCCTTTGGGTTTCAAATACCTTGACTGGAATGGACCCCAATCCTTAGTCTATTAAAGTTCATGAAATTAATATTGTTTTAATTTTTGATGTCAGCCAGAAGTGCTATTCGCAGCACCCGCAATGTGCCCAGTAATGACTCCTCCTGCAATTCGTATGAAGTTACATGTATCGGTAATATTTCTAATTACAATTGTAGATTCTTTTTTATACGACCCATTGCTCCTACTACTATTGGAACTGTCTGGGTATCTTTTTTCCACATTGTTCTCATTTCTGCCTGCAAATCCGATATTTTATGACTTTGTGTCCCTCTGTACGCAAGACACTATTGTCACTGGGTGTGGCCATTTCAATGATCAATGCTACTTTTGTCTTTTTTTGATGGACTACTATATCAAGTTTTCTAGCATCTATCTTTTGAACTATTGGTAATAGATGATCCCATGTAATGTAGACTTCCTAATTTTCTATGATGCTTTGTGGTTTATGTTTCCAGTGTTTTCAGCCACTTCAATACCATAATATTTGCACAGTTCCCACTGCAACAGTCTTGCCACATTATTATGTCTTTCAATATACAGTCCTTCTGCCATTAGTATGTCACAACCAGCAACGAGGTGTGCAACTGTTTTCAATTCTGTTTTACAAAACCTACATTTGTATGTTTCTCCCGCATATTCAATGGACTTCGTAACCAACGTGTACATAGCCCACTATCTTGAGCCTCCAATATTAACCTTTCATCTCTTGGTTTGAATTCACCTGTTCTTAACCATTCCTGCATTCGATTCTGATCAGCATGAGGTTCTTCCAGAAGTTTTCTACACTTGCAACTATATTTATGCATCTTCCATATTTCTTGCCTTCTCATCTGGTCCTTCACCTTATATTCTTTCTTTCTTTTGTTTTTTGGCTGCCTGATTTTTATCTACTTGTAGTTTGATTTCCATTCCTGCTTTACCGATATGCTTCTGCTAGACTAAGCAGGGAAGTCATCTTAGATTTATTCTCCTCATGTTTCTAAACTTTCACTACATTTGGTTCTTGTGAGATCAACAGATATGTGTGTAGTCCCATGATTGCATATCTATACATGTAATCAGTTTCAAGAAGGCCCATACCTCCTTCGGAATGTGGGATGTATAATCTTAGTGTGCACTGATTTTTATAAATCATTTGGTGAGCATGAAGCATCCTTCTTGTTTTCCTGCCTAATCTATCCAACATGTTTTGGGGCCAGTCAATCACTCCAAAACTTTAAATTAGGACAGGAAGAGCAAATTGATTTATAGCTTGGATTTTGTTCCTAGATATCAACCCTGTTTTCAGGGTTAACTTAAGTCTTCTAAAGTATTCTTTACTAAGTTTTATTTACATTTGTTCATGTTTTATTGTTGATCCTTCATCAATTCCCAGATATGTATACACTCCGTCTTGTTCAAATTATTTTACATCACATTCCTGTCCCAAACTGATGTTTTCTTAGTGCTGCAGTTTTCCTGCTTTAAAGATTGCTTTTGCACATTTATCAAGACCAAATGTTGTTCTTATATCATCTGAAAAAAATTTGACAACTTGCAGTTGTGCTTTCAGTTCATCATCTGATGAGCTATACAGTTTTAAGTCTTCGACAAAGAGAAGATGAAAGGTCTTTACACTTTGTTGTTTTCTAGGGGCCAAAGTATAGCCATAGTTTAAACTGTTAAGTAGACAGCTTAATGGGTTAAGAGCAAGACAAAGTAGCAGAGATGACAGGGAGTCACCCTGGAATATCCCCCTTTGATTTTTTATCCCTGGAATAATAATTTGTCCTTTATCATGGCTTAATTGCAAAGAGATGTGCCACTGATGTTCATCGTGTTTCACTGTTGCAGTCATGACTGTAGGGTTCTCCCCTGCCGGCAGGCAGCCCTCGGTCGGCCAGAATCCCAAAGTCTGGGTCCAGCGTCGGCTGTTCATCCATGCTCCCTGATGTCAGAGCGCCAGGAGTATAAAGCTGACAGCCGACGCCATCTTCTCCAGTCTTTCTTGCCGTGCTGTGATAGCAGTTCACAAGTGCCGGTCGGTTGACTCCTGACGAATATTTCTATATACTTCGGTCCGAAGACTTTCTTCTCCACTCAAAGCTAAGTACCCCTTTGGGGAAACTTTTTTCTTGCTCCACTCCGATGTCAGAAAAAGTTAATAATTGTATTTCATGTGGGAAGCAAATACCTCATACGGATTTTCATTCTTACTGTATTCCTTGCTTAGGCCCTGACCACGACGTAGCTAGTTGTCGGTTTTGTGCTAGATTCAATCAACGTACAATTAAGCGAAGGTACGATTTTGCTTTTCATTACTTCGGTTGGCTCTTTAACTACAAAATGTCGTCGGATACGGTTCCGGCTACCGGAGTTCACAAACGTCGCAAGGATAAAGACAGGCCTCCGAGGTCCAAATCTGATGATAGCGCACATGCGGAGCCAGCTTCAGGTTCGGTCGTCATCAGTGAGGCGCTTTTGCAGCCCCTGTCGTCGGCCATTTCAGAACCGACAGCCGAAACGGACTCTCATGAGGAGCCAACCAGGCCTTTAAATATCTCTGTTGCAGGACCATCGGACAGTGCTCCTTCGGATGGGTCCGGAGCCGCTGTGCAGGTACCGGCTTCCGAAGGGGTTTTCAGGCCTACTCAGCTTCTAGTAAAGGCAAAGCCAAAGACAAAGGCAAAGACTCCTTCTAAATCAAAGACTTCAACACAGGCCTCATCTGAACCGGCTCCCAAGTCACAGAAACAGTTACTCAAGATGGCGGAGGATTTACTTACTATGATTAGGGGTTCTCATCCCCCTCCAGACAAAAGGCCAAGGCAGGATGTTTATTATGATTCCTCTGATCAGGCTTCTGTTTCCTCAGTTTCTTCTTCTGATCAGGAATATTCTTTCCCTCCTTATGAGGATTCTGATGCAGAAGAATCCATTCCTTCAGCTTCTCCTCCTGAGGATTTCACTTTTGGGGAAACTTTGCATGAAATGAGGGAACATTTCCACTGGGAGGGACAGGAGTATTCGGAATCCAAGAAAAGACTGAGGGATTTTCTTCTTCTTCCCAAACATCGACCCCTGGCTATTCCTCCTGTTTTGGATATTGTGGATGATGCCTTTTCGGAGGCTAACTTAACCCCTGACTCTTTTCCTCCTGCTCCTGTTAAGCCTGATAGATATTACAGGGTTCCTGATTCCCATCAGTTTTTATACAAGAACCCTGCTGCTGACCCTGAAACCATTTCTCAGGGCCCCAAGGGAGTTAAGGTCGCTTCTGCCAAAAATCCCATTCCTACTGAAAAGGATTCTCGAGCCTTGGAAAGATGGGGAAAAAAGGTGTACACTTCTGCTTCTTTGTCCATTAGGGCTTTAAACTGTCAGTTTCATATGCTTAAATATCAGCTATTTCTCTTGTCTGTCTTAAAACAAAAATTTACTTCCATTTCTGCCTGTGCAGATGATAAGGAATTACATGACTTATTGCATGCCACTGAACAGGTTGGGAAGCATGTTTTACACTGTGGATTTGATTACTTGGAGGCTTCTTGTAGGGCTGCGGCCTCTGGCACAGTCATTAGAAGACATGCATGGCTAAAGGAACAAAATTTACCTGAACAAGTAAAGGCTAAATTATTGGATGCTCCTGTTCAGCATAATGTTTTGTTTGGATCTAAAGCTGAAGAGGTGATTAAAAAGATGGAGGATAAGGCGAAATCCATGCAAACAGTTAAAGATTTCTTACAAGTACAGCCTCCTAGATTTAGCAGGAATTGGCCTTCAAAAAACTGGTCCTTTCCCTCTTCAGACAGGCCTCAGAGGGGTAGATATAGACGCTCCAGAGGGAGGCCTCAAACACAAGCTGCTTATAGACCAAGACAGTGGACTGCTTCTACACCTAGGGGAGGAGAGGACAGGTCACAATCTCAAAGGAAACAAACTCAATGACTCCCTCTGTTGGGCTACAGGAACGTCTTGCCTGGAAGCCCCTCTCGGAGGAAAACTCTCTCTTTTTTATCAAAATTGGACTCAAATAACCCAAGACAAATGGGTTTTGGATGTGATTTTAAGAGGTTACAAATTCCATTTTCATACCTTGCCAAGGCCAAGCGGATGGCCAGACCTTCCAAAACATCAATGGACAGAGGCCTTAAACCAGGTGGAAGCTCTTTTGGCTGTGAATGCCATAGAACTGGTTCCTCTTTCAGAGATGGGAAAATGGTTTTACTCAAGGCTCTTTCTAGTCCCAAGGACGCAAAATTCATGGAGACCCATTCTGGATCTGCCGGTCTTGAATACCTTTCTAGAGATTCCAAAATTCAAGATGCTTACTCTACAGCAGTTACTTCCAGTGCTGTCCAAAGATGCATGGATGGTAACTTTGGATTTAAAGGAGGCATATTTACACATTCCCATCAGGCAGGATCGCAGAAAATACCTCAGGTTCAAGGCCGGATCAAGGCACTTTCAATTCTCTGCGCTGCCCTTTGGATTGTCTACTGCGCCCAGGGTCTTCACCAAATGCCTGGCTCCAGTAGTAGCTTACTGCAGACTCAAGGGAATTCAAATTTACCCTTATCTGGACGATTGTCTAATTCAGGCAGACAGCAAGGATGTCTTACTCCAGCATCTAGAATTTGTACAGAACCTCCTCAAGTTCCTGGGATTCTCTGTAAACATAAAAAAGTCAAATTTGACACCATCACAACAGATAACTTTTCTGGGTGCACTTCTAAACACTACAACCCAGATGGCATTTCTGACATCCGAAAAACAATTACAGCTGGCTTCAACTTTCAAAACCTTGGCAACTCTAACCCAACTATCTGCAAGGAAATTCCTGCAGGCTTTGGGTTACATGGCCTCCTGCATCCTTTTCATACCATATGCAAGACTACACATGAGAAAAATACAGTGGTACCTAAAAAGTGTTTGGTCTCAGCATTGCCACAGTTTGGACATACTGATCCCCGTCCTTCCTTGCCTTCAAAAGGAATTTCTTTGGTGGTCCAGGGCATGTGCTCTAAACAAAGGGAAACCCTTCCGTCTGCCTCCTGCCACTCAGATTCTAACCACGGACGCCTCGGATTATGCTTGGGGAGCCCATTTTCAGGGCAATTGTCTGCAGGGCCTTTGGACAAAGGATCAGAAGCACCTGCATATCAACTTAAAGGAAATGTTAGCCATTCAGAAAGCTCTATTGGCCTTCAGAAATCTCATACAACCAGGACAACTACTAATACGGACAGACAACACCACAGTTATGTGGTACATAAACAAGCAAGGGGGATCCCATTCCTACCCCCTTTGCAGACTAGCCATGGATTTATGGAACACAGCTCTAGCTTGCAATCTGGATCTTCAAGCTCAGTTTCTACCAGGGAAACAAAACTTCCTGGCAGACAGTTTGAGCAGAAACCTTTTGGATTCACACGAGTGGATGCTGGACACCAAAATATTTAGGATGATAACAGCAGTATGGGGATGTCCTCACATAGACCTCTTTGCATCCCATCTAAATCATCAGCTACAGAATTTTTGCACCAGGACTTTCCACAGAGAAGCTTGGAAAGTGGATGCCCTGTCATTCAGTTGGAGCAACCTCTCGGGATATGCCTTTCCGCCTCTTCCTCTTCTTCCACAAGTTTTATTGAAGATAAAACAGGACAAGCCCAAGATGATAATCTTGCTGGCTCCAAATTGGCCTCTGCAGTTTTGGTATCCAACTCTAAAAAACCTATGCCTGGAGCCCCCTTGGGTTTTACCTCAGTCTTCGAACCTTCTGTCCCAACATCAGGGTCAGGTTCTACACTCTCATTTCAGAACTCTCAGCCTGGTGGCCTGTTTAATCCAGGGCCTTTGATTTCTTCTTTCCTACCCAAGCAGATTATGGATGTCATTTTAGAAGCCAGACGTCCTAGCACTAGAAAATCTTATGCAGGAAAATGGAAAAGATTTTGTTCCTGGATGCAGGCTCAGGATTCTGATCCTCTTCTTCCTAACATTACTTTAATTTTACTTTACTTGACAGATCTCTTACATAAGGGTCTCTCTTTCTCTTCCATTTAGATACATGCCTCTGCTATTTCTGCTCATTATAATACAGACCCTCCCATCTTTTCCCACCAGCTCTTGAGACAGTTCCTCAGAGGAGCTAAGAACTTAAGACCTCCTAGATCTCCCATTCCTGCTTGGGATCTCAACTATGTTTTGGAAAAACTAACCTTGCCTCCTTTTGAGCCTGCCGCTTCTTCTGACATCAAGTTTTTATCTTGGAAGACAGCTATCCTGTTAGCACTAACCTCTGCCAGGAGAGTTTCAGAGTTACAAGCTCTTATGGCTGTGGAACCTTATATTATTTTTCATCTAGACAGGGTATCTTTGAGGACTAATCCTACCTTCATGCCTAAGGTGGTTTCCAAAGTGGCTTTAAATCAAACTATCCACTTGCCAACCTTTTTCCCTACTCCTCAAAATAAAGGGGAAAGGATCTTACATTCCTTGGTGTACACAGACAACTACGTTTTTACCTGAACAGATCCAAGGACATCAGAAAATCAGAACAATTGTTTGTTTCTTATGCTTCAAGTTCCCAAGGTAAAGCCATTTCAAAACAAACCATTTCTAAATGGATTGCTCATGGAATCAGATTTTGTTATTCACACCATGGAAAGCAAATCCCAGGGAGCATACGGACTCATTCCACCAGAGCTGCTGCCACTTCTGCGGCCTTCCTCAGGGGAGTTCCTACCAAAGACATTTTGGAAGCTGCAACTTGGAGTTCAGTGCATACTTTTCTAAGCACTACAATCTACCTCTCTACTCTAAGTCTAGGGCAGGCTTTGCCTCTGCAGTCTTGCAGGGCCTTTTAGCCGCCCCTTCTTCTTCATGACCACCTCCCTTTCTTTCAGCTTTGGGATTCTACCCTACAGTCATGACTGCAACAGTGAAACACGATGAACATAGTACAGTTGTGTACACCTACCATAAATGTAGATGTTCGAGTATCTTCACTGTTGCAGTCTGGGTTTTCCTCCCTCCTGTCCCCTCTTATTTTTACTTTTGTGTATTTCCTTTTTTCACCATTCTTCTGAGGTGTATTTGCAAAGGTTATGGGACCTTTTTCATTTTGGGACTCCTGACACCTGGGGCAAGAAAAACTGGAGAAGATGGCGTCGGCTGTCAGCTTTATACTCCTGGCGCTCTGACGTCAGGGAGCATGGATGAACAGCCGACGCCAGACCCAGACTTTGGGATTCTGGCCGACCGAGGGCTGCCTGCCGGCAGGGGAGAACCCTACAGTCATGACTGCAACAGTGAAGACACTCGAACATCTACATTTATGGTAGGTGTACACAACTGTACTTTTCATGGTCACTGTAATAAAGTCGATCATTGTAGGGTGTATCTTATAAATTCTTAAGCACTCTTTTATCCATGAATGTGGGATACTGTCAAATGCTTTTTAGTAGTCAATCCATGCCATAGTTAGATTCTTCTCCTTTTTACAGTTCTCCACTATGACTTTAACAACAAATAATATTTTGTTCCATATGACTCTTTTATTGCCCTTTTGTTCTGTTGCCATAATTGAGTTTTCTTCTAAATGACTATAAACTCTGTTGACATCAATTCCAGTGTATAGTTTATATGTCGTCGGAAGACAAGTTCTTGGTCTATAATTTTTAGGGTAGCTTGCAGGTTCCAGGTTCACTGTTAAGTAGGAGCATTGTTTTTCCTGTTGTTAACCAGGTTGGTGTCTGTTCAGGGTGTGCATATAAATAGTTCTTACTCGTGTCTAAATCTTTGTGCAAAGATGTTAATACTTTAACCAGAAGTTAGATACTGCATCTGGGCCTGGGGTTTTCCAATTAGAGGCTTTTCTTAACTTTGTTTCACTCTCTCTGGCTGTTACTTCATCCAATTTCTTGCCCTGTACATTTAAACTTCTTATTCTTTCTTTTACTTCTTCTATCCATTTAGCATCTTTGTTATGTTCCACAGGATCTTCATAAATACTTCTCCAAAATGTATCTATTTCTTCTTATTTCGGTAGTCTTTCAATTCCTTTTGTCTTGTTTCCCAATTCTGTGTAGAATTTTTGGGGTCATCAATAAATTGCTTATTTAGTACTTTTCCTTTATATTTGTCTGTGTATCTTCTAGGTTTTTCCATCTATGCTGATATGTTTAGTTTGTTATTTGCGATAGTACATGATAGGTCCTGATCTGTTCTATTACTACACATTACTTTTATAATGTCTATTTTTCTAAGTATTTTTGTTGATCTGTTCCCTCTTCTGTACTCTTGTAACAGTGACACTTCTTGTCTTAATTGTTTTATAGTTTTTGATACTTCCATGATGGTATTCAATTTCTACCCTTCCTTTTCCTCACCACCCTGTGTTGTTCTGGTAGAACTTTATCAGTTATTAATTTAGCTGCACAGTAATATATCCTATTAACTTCTGTTGTATTGCATGGATCTCTAACAATCCTAATTACTGTATTCATTTGTTTTATTAAACATCTGACTTTTTGTTTTTTATTGACCTTCTGCAGTCTATTTCTTCCATTGTTCTTAATATGTTTATCTATCTCTATTAAGTCAAGCAACTCTTCTCTCAGCTCACTTTCTTCTAAACTAAGGGCAAATTTTTTGTTTTCCATTTCCTATGGGCATTCTATAGAAAGTTCTATAGCATCTTCCTGTGGCACATTCTCTTCAATTTCATCCAGTGCCATCCATTGCTCTGTCATATGGGAACTCACTGGCCTATCACTCCTCAACATTAACTGCATCAGAATTTCCACAGTTTCCTATCCCTTCCCTTGCTGTCCAACTTCAAGTGAACATTTATACTGGTTTACTGTGGAAGGCTCCAAAATATCTTCATATGGCACCTGGCCAGTTGCTTTCTGTTCCACTGGTTTCCCCTTAATTTGGAGGTCCAATGCTCTATCCTGTTTTGATGCTTTCTGAATTAGATATTCTACACTGAAGCCTTCACTTCACAGGTACTCCATAACCTCAGTTTCTATTTCTTTAACTTCTCCATCACTAATCTCCTTTTTTACTTTTCCTCTTTGTCTTCTTATTTTTTGTATTGTAAAGTTTTCCATGTCCAAATTTATTTGCCTGTATTTCTCTTCAAATAGCTTTGTTGCTGCTGTTTTTTGTATTGATTAGTTTTGCTTTCTCCTTTGCGTAAATATTACACCATATTAAATCTCTTTTTCATTCCCATGTCCATATTCCTTCTTCAGATGTCTCCTGATCTTCCTGTTTCTCCTTACTTTGGGGACTCATTCCATCATGCTGTAATGTAATCTGTGTTAGATCTTCTACACCAAATCCTTCTCTTCGCAGTCACTCCATAACTTCAATTTCTGTTTATATTCTGTATGGTTATTGTTATTTTCCTTAAGGATCTGCATTCAAAATCTCAGTCTCTCCTTGTTTCTTGAGCTTCCCCTCTGTCTCATCATCATTCCTTTCCACTTTGAATTATAGGTTTCTGATTGTACTATGTGTAGGAGCCTTAACTGTGTAGCTCTGAAGTACCTTTTCAAATCAGGTAATCCCAGACTGCCTTGTTCAATTAGACAAATCAGTTTATTCCACTTGATTCTTACCGTCTTTCCCCCTCAGATAAAATCCTTCAACTCTTTATTAGTTGCTATCCACAACTTCTCCTGAGGTTGATAAAAATATGCTTGACCTGTGCATAAAATTAAAGGGACTAAAAATATTTTAACTGCTTGTATCTTGCTATCTATAACCATATAATGGAGCTTCCACTTTCTCAGTTTTTGTATTATCTTTTTAGTCTCTTCCCACATATCCTTAGTTGCCACACTGGAATCTATTTTAATCCATACTCTTAAGTACTTCATTTTATCATGTCCCCATAAATATGACTACTGCTGAACCAATTCTTGTGTGGGTACATAATTTACAGCTATTGCCCTCGTTTTAACTTAATTAATTTTGTATCCGGAAAAGATTCAAAACTGCCTCAGAATGTTCCACAACACTGAAATGTCCTTTTCTGGTTTTATCAGCTATAAAGTAATATCATCTGCAAATAGAGCCTGCTTTTCTTGATTACCATACCAATTGTATCCTTGAATTTTCTGAGTCTCTTATTTTCTTTGCCTGTGGTTTTAAATGCAGTAATGTTGTCAAATGTTTGCCTCCCCTCTACAAAACAACATTGATCTATATCTTTCATTTTTAGCATCACCTTTGCCATTCTTTTAGCCGTTATAGACATAAACACTTTATCATTATGCTTTAAGATTGAAATGGGCCTGTATGAAGCTTGATCTTATGAGTCTTTACCCTCTTTAAGTATTACTGCCACCATGGCTTTTTTCCAGGATGTTGGTGTTTCTCCTCCTCTTAAACTAATGTTAAACAAAACCTTCCAGATCTATATAATTTTCCCCCTCCAAGCTTCCAAACTTCCCCAGGAATACCATCTATTTTTGGGGACTTCCCTGTGGATTAGTAATACATCGCCATGTTTATCTCATCTCCACCTATCCTAACTGTTAGTAATTGAGTCTCATCTACCACTAACCTTGGGATATTTAATTCTTAAGTAAACATTTCCATTTGTACCTTTTCTTGATCTCCATATTTCTCTGCTTTATACAGACTTTCATAAAATCTCCAAAATATTTCAAGTACCTTTACAGGATCCCTTGTTATCTTCCTAAAGCTTCGTGACAACCCTTTTTACTTTTTGTTGCCTGAGTTGTTGCACTAAATGTTTTTGTGCTTTGGCAGTATTGTCATGCATATTATCGAGGTAATCCTTTATTTTCTGCTTAGCATTCTGCAGTTGCTCCTCTTCTTGCTGAGATTCCTCCTAGTCTGTAATACTTTAACATTTGTCAATCCCTTTGAATAATTCTTGTTACTTCTTGACCATGTTTCTCTTTCTTTTATTTTCACCCTATTTTTAAAGTCCACTTTAATTTTATCCCACTCCTTAACTGTATTTTCAGAAAAAAATTCTGTCTTATTTTCCTTTGTCCCAGGGATTCTGCTGAATAACCATCCTGAAAAACCTTTCTTTATCAAATTCACATGTTCAGGTCTTTTCAAATTTCTCTCCTGTAGCTTAGCTATTTGCAGTCTAATTTTTTTAATGTAGTTCACTACTCTTTCTTTTTTGTATACATGTGTGAGACCATTAACATTTAAAGAAAGTAGAGAAAGCGTCATTTCATTAAAAAGTTATTATTCCCATTTTTTTATTTCTGAAAGTGTTTTTGTTAAGTATCTTGTTCCAGCTTTCATGTTACATGCACATACTGATGTTTGGCAGGTTGATCTTTTATATAGTTGTTTCTTGTCATATCCATTTGAGCCTATGTCACTTCTTACAAAACTTTCTGTTTTATTGAAAGCCATCAAACAGAAAAATAAATACATCCCCAATACCCCCCTAAAACCTACTAGCTTAATACTAAAACCAAAGCTATGTACATCTTCAAATATTGAAGTTTTATCCTCGCAATAGGAACAGTTGTCCCAAACTGACAGCCACACTTACCGACTTGAGTTAACCTAAAAGGAAGGTTATCCATGCTAAGACGCATGGTATAGCCTGTGTTTCTACAAGGTTCTGTCTGGTTTTGTCTTATCCTTATTGCTGTCTCAGTATGGGAAAACACTTGAATGCTTTCAGAAAACATTATCTCCTAGCCATTGAAAGAAAGAAGAATTCTGTTTTATTGCTCTTTATCAGATTGTCTCCATAGAGACATGAGAACCAGATACAGAGTTCCTTCTACAAGCATTTATTTACTTACGTGCTTGAAGGAAGATTTATTATATTCAATTTTCTTTTTTATTTATTTGCTTTCTCTTAAAACTTGTTACTAGATCAAGCCCAAGGGCCTTAATCCCGTAATTCCCCTAATGCAAAAATGAGAAAATGAACATCAATTTTTCTTATATCATGCTCTTTTGACCAGACATTTCTTCACTTTTTATGCAGTGCCTACATTTCTTAAAACTGAACAAGGAGAAAGAGAAAAGAAGGGAAAAAAAACAGGGGCACCTGTTTACTTTAGTTTCCCCATCACACTTTAAAATAAGTGAGAAAACTTTACTTCATACCATGCAGATTATCTCATGCACTACAAAGATGTTATTGTTAAGAATAAATTTTTACAGTTAACTCTTTCCTTCCTCTTCCCCTCTCCTAAGTGTTCCTCCAAATGTTAATGACATGAATAAGGCATATGCTTGAGATTCCCCTGCAAGCTTAACAATGTCAAAAAGTTGATTATTTCCAGGTTTTCTTGTTCTGTCATGTATCACAGATATAATTAATGCTTTGTAATACCACATTTTTGTCAATCTCCGAAATCCAGTCTCCGCTTCATTTCCAACATAATGTTGTTACTTCTAGTCAACTCCTGTGCCTTTTTCTGTCCCTCAAGCATTTTCTGTTGAAACACGGGAAAATGTTTCACTAGCACAGTATCTCTGAGGTCTTTATTACCAGAAGAACAAGAAGCAGAATCTCCTTCTGT
Organism: Protopterus annectens; assembly: GCF_019279795.1. Lineage (NCBI taxonomy): Eukaryota > Metazoa > Chordata > Ceratodontiformes > Protopteridae > Protopterus > Protopterus annectens. Next base: position 1,530,423,557 of record NC_056739.1, on the reverse strand, counting down.
TTCACAGCTCACTTTTTGTTGGACAAACTTTTGTATTTCCTCCTTAGCAGGTTCTTTATCAAAAAATTATTTTGTCCCTCCAGGAAAGAATATTATGAAGATAGCTGAGTACAGCAGTTTGAAACTCCTGCCTGCTTCTCAACATTCCCTGATTATTGGAATAAATTTGCTCCTCGTCTGCCTGGTGTAAATGAGTAATCATTCTCCACAAACACTCTGCTGCCTCCCACTTTTAGTACTTTGTCCTTCTGCCGCAGTTTTGTCAGAATCAACTCCTTCTGCTGGTAGGATTGCATTGTCACTTTTAAAGGTCTAGGTTGCTTTCTCATGGAGAGGTTTGGAACATCACACAATGTGCCCCTTCAATTAACAACTCCTGCTATGGCGTATCAGTCCAGTTGCTTATTTGTGCTTTCATAAAATTAATACAGTCTGTTCCTTTCTGCTTCTCTGGTACAGCAGAAAATCTCAGGTTTTCCCTACATGCTATTAATTTTTTAAACATCTGTTCTTGAGCAGTCTCATTTTCAGCAAGCATTTTCTTCATTTCAACCTCTGATTTTTGCAGTTTTATCACCTCGTCTGAATATATGTTTAAAGCTTCTTCCATTTTTTCCAGCCTTTTGTTATTTGAGTTGATATACTCCATTAGTGTTTCATTTATTTTAATCAGCTCTGAGTACATTTGACTTAACTTCCAGTAACCTAGAGGGGAAAAAATGTCTTGCACCAAAACTAGAGCTTAGCTGCAGAATTCTTCCCAGTCAGTGTTTTTTCCTCACCTTTTGTAATTGATTTTCTTTTAGGTTCTGTAATTTTTTTGTTTTTGCTGACATCCAGGCAGTGCACTTACTAGCTAGTTACTGAAATTTACCCAAAAGTTTGAGCTCACTGGCTCTCTCGTCTAAGTTTCCTTTTTCACATTGGGAGAGCTGAAATTAAGCTGTTACTCAGTGTGCAGCCATCTTGGAAGTCGCACAGACTGTTAATAATCTTTTTACCCAAGTTCTTCAACTTAGTTATATCACATAATGTGATATTGCCCATTGAAAAGATGAACTCAAGATTTTAAGTGCATCAAGGAATATGACCCCACTCTTGCCAAAATTAATGTGCAACTTCCTTTCACTTAAAAATGTAAATAGTGCAGATCGACAATTATTAAAGCAGCTATAATTTTCTAACCAGGAGAGAACAGCACCTATTTCAATGTCATCATCATATGTGGCTAATCAACATATTTTACTCAAAGGAATAGAACATTTGAACAAAACTGGCCCCAACAGTAAGGCCTGAAGTTCTCCATGTCCAATTCTGGACCTTTTAGAATAATAGAATAATAAAACAAAAGAAGTCAACAGTAGTAGGGTCACCACGGCAGAAAGCATAAATTTATTTAAAACACAGGATTAGCACTTTTGGAAATATTCCTTTATCAGATCCATTCAGTACAGCAACATTAAATCCTTAAAAGCTCTGAGCAACCAATCAGCAGCTCACAAGCATTGTAATAAACATATCTGCAAAGTAGAAAGCAAAAGCACGTACTGGTTAAACTAAAATGACAACAGTCAGTCATGAAAAACATTGCATCAAAGATACACTATGTAAATACATTCTGATCAAAAACAAATGACAGAGAAAAACACTTGTAAATCATAATCTGCAAGCTTTTAAAACAGATTTTAATGGAATAAAGCCATTCAAACCAGGAAAAATATCTGCTCACAGATCCGACAATTATTAAAGCAGCTATAATTTTCTAACCAATAGAATCATCATACTTGGCTAATCAACATGTTTTACACAAAGGAATAGAAGAAAACATAACATTGAGCAAAACTGGCCCCAACACTAAGCCCTGAAGTGCTCCAAGTCCAGCAATGGACCTTTTAGAATAACACCCTTAGATCCTAAGTTGTTGAAACGTGTTTTCAAGTCAGCTTTCAATCCAAATGATAATAAAATGGTTAATGTTCAAATCAAATAAGGATTTAATATAATGATAGTTATAATAACACCATGAGGAATGGACTCAAATGCTTTAGACAGAGCCAAACACACCACCTCTACTGTAAGTCCCAAATCAGTAGCCCTACTGACAGGTTCATACAAATGTAATAAATGAGTAAGTGCTGATCTATTTTAGTGAATCATAAATCAGTGTATATCCCCTCGTTTCTTGTTTCAGTTAATAAAACCAAAAGACACCTTTCAAAGCATTTTTCTGTTAGAGTTGCATTACTAATATATAAATAAATAATTAAGTAAATGCCCTTATGAAATGGAATCACATTAAGCAATAAAAGAAAATGCTTATAGTTGATCTATGGCTCACTCTCCTGAAACTCTACCACCCACTCGATGAGCAGGTTGGGATGGTGCCACCACATGTCATCATAGGGATGACAGCACTGTTCTCCAGAATGGGCAATGCCAGTAGCATCTTTCAACACCTGCATCAGCACATACTAAGCAACAACTTTTTTTCAAAGAGCCATCACAGTGACCCACCAGGCAATGTTTAAAATCCTGCTTTTCGTAGTTCACCACTCCCTGAAGGAGCTGTGGCTACTCAGTTGATCCACTCGAGCAAGATAATGGCAAGCTAATTTGCATGAGTGCGCATTTGTGAATCATGTGTCATTCATCATAATACTCTACTGTTATGCCATTGTTCTGTGGTTGTATCTGTGCCTTATGCATGAGCAAAGAGGTCACATGGTTCATGCTAAACAGTACATGCATTACTTACAGTGATATGTGTGGATAGCACATTGCACACAGGAAGTGATTCACAGAGATTGGCACTATCTGGCTTCATCCACATAGTTGCTGCACTAACTGCCTGCCATCGGCATGATATAATGCATAATTACCATCTTGTCCAACACTGCTTACAACCATAAGACTGTGATGTGAAGGAATATGAGTAAAAGTTATGTGGATGAGGAGTATTATAGAGATATGGAAGGAGATGTGCCTGGGAAATACCTTATCCACCACTACAGAGCCAGTGTTGGCTGTCAGAGAGGGAGGCACATGTCTTGGTCAATGTGTAACTGGGGACCTGGTACAATTGCATGACACTGTAGTTTCTGCCTGTTTATTAGGGAAAGCAAGTCATGAACAGGGCTGCAGCAGGGGGTCAAAGTCTGTAAGTGCAGGCATGGGTTCGGTAAAATATGAGAAGCTGAAGCTGCATATAGCAGTAACTGCAGCTGCTACCCAGGCCCATATGGGGGGTGGCCATGGTCATAATTATGTGCATGCCAAAGCATACCATATATACCCTCTGAATAGTATGTTTTGTCATTTGGTGTAGAGGTACTATCATGGTTACCTGAGGGAAGCAGTGCCTACAAAAATTCACTAGCGATGAGGATAAACCACTGCTGGGCAAAGGTGTTGCAGACGAGCAGCACCAGGACCAGATTTGGCAGGGACTAGTAAGAGATAAGAATGGCATCAACAGGCATAATAATGCCCTACAACAGCTGCAGTGAAAGATTACTGGTATGATTCTCCATGCAAAGGAAAATGCACAGGACATTCTGGCAGACAGATCCAACACATGGGGAGGATTGCCAGCATTGAAGCAGCTGGCAGACATCAAGGAGTCCTGGCCAGCAGGATTGGATAGTTGGGGGACCTGGATGTGGGATAAGGTGTGGCACCAACCAGCCAGGTATCAGTAAAGGAATCACCAAAATCAGTAATATCCATTATAACAGCACAGCACACACCACTAAATGACTTGAAGACAGAGACTTATTGGCACCCCTGCATATCTGTACGTCCAGGTACCAATGATTAGTGCAACATGATACACAACAAACTATGTCTTCTGATGTGTTGTATAGTACTGTTTCCATGTATTCCTGCAAGCATACCACATGGGGACATGAAGGCATGTGGGTGTATAAGCTGACAATGATGTCATAAGTTTTAATGCTTTCTCAGGTTCTCCTGGCGGGGGGGGGGGGGTTCTGAGCAACAGAACAACATATGGCAGACAGCAGCAGTGTAGCTTTGTTTGATGATGGTGGCAGCATGCTAGTGGTGTGGTCCAGTTATGCACTGGCATTGTCTCTAACACCACAGGGGGAGAAGTCATCACCCACATCCACCATTCATTAAAGAGGCCCCCATAGAAGTAATGGCTGCATGCACAGCTTCACTAGAGCATGACTGACATTCTGTACCCAAAAGTCCAACACAGCTTCTGTCATGAGCACTGACTCTGAGTTGTTCTCACAATATAAGAGAGAAATAAAAAATAAAACATGGTGGAGAAACTGGTTTGTAACTCTGAGCCTGTTAAACCTGTGAAATAGACCCCATTGCATGTTAAGCAATATGATCACTATCTTCCTTTAAACGTAAACTGGTTGACTGGATGGGTGTTCACAAATTTACTTTGAGATTGACTGATGTGGCACTCATGAAGAAAGGTAGTACTGCCTGACGGAGGGTACTGACAGGACATAAATGGACATAAGACTAAATGGCCTTGAAATATATATGAAATGAATGAAATGCAATGGATTCTAATATCACAGAGGCTTTATCATTGTCCCTAATATGTGTGTAGCACTTGCAGTCTACCAACAGATGTGCAGGTCAGTTATTGCAGTACCGATAGCTGCTTAACACAGCATTGTGGAGTTGGTGAGTGTGCTGCTTAGCTTGCAGGAAGATATACACTAGCTGCACAGTTTGACATGTAGTGCAGCCACAGAGAGACAATAGTGCTATTCAAATCACTGATGGAAATTGTTACCTTTGTAGGTGCATCCATGGAACACACTGCAACTGCTGTCTGATCTACAGTCGTAAGCCCGTCAGTCTACACCGTGAGAGGGATATGGATGTCAGGTGTTTAAGCACATGCTGTCCCTTGTCATACTATATACACCATTTATGAGATAGTGCCAGTGTGGCTTCAGGCAAATAGCCTGCCTTTCCAAGTCATGGAAGTCATCAACAATGTGTGTTGGTGCTCATCAGGTTCAACACAGGGAATGCCACCTCAGGGTGCACTCGCATGATTATTTCTATGCCATGGGATCATACAAGACAGCATTAGCCAATGCAGTAGCCTACTGGCTGTGGTCACACTGTGGCAACACAAACTCACTACTGGAGAATGTGATCCCTGACTCCCCAGAACCTTTCAAGAGTATTTGGCTACCATGTTCATCTCCAATGACCCTACCTTACACTGTAGTGTTGTAATGATTTGTCACTTTGTTCTTCCTACTTGTGCATGTGGTGATAATTTTGCCCCACACACGTCCTTACCTGTGTGAGTATGGTGATGCTTGATGCACACTGTGGCTTGTCCATGCACTGCCTCCATAGCCTGTGATACTGCTTACATTAGTTTGTTATGTATTGTCTGTTTTGTGGCCCATAGTTGTGGACCAGACCCTGCCTCTTTGCCAGTGCTGTGTTGTATTCCATTTGGCTTTATTTATGCTGCAGCATGTTCTTCCCTTCACTCTTCACCTTCCTCTGATGCTGCTGCTGCCATTGCTGTGTCTTGTATGGTAGGACTTGCCATGATGTTGTCCCGCTGTTCCATTTCTTTCATAGTACTGTATTGTGGAGGATGACATACACAACAGATATCTTGCTGCATATGTCCAGACTATATTATAATACCTCTCTGGAGACATTTAAACATCAAACGTGTCCCTTCATTAGTCTGAATACCTGCTCTACTATGTTTCTGGTTGTACCATGGGCTGTATTATGTGATATTTCTTTTATGATGTAAGGGTTGCATATTGGGTGTGGTAGTCAAGGCTCTAGGGTATATCTAGCTTAACCTGTCACAAATGACACAAAACATATTATGGGAGGACTGCTCCCAACATGCACGGTACCTGTGTGTATAGGCCTGTCTCTCTCTGACTGGCATATTTGTCCACCTATTAATACAGGTCTCCCTGTGAGAAGTGCTCTTGCAGAACTGCTAGTGTAGGTCAGATGTAAAGCCTGTGTGGTGTTGGTTCTGTCCTCTGGTGGGCCAGGGTAAACAAATATGCTCTTTCACATATTGCACAATGTTGAGGAACTGGCTTAGTATTCATAGGTTGATGCCATATGATATGCCTAACATTTCTCTTGTAAGTCATTGCAAGGTCCTTGTAGCAAAGAGGGTGAATGCTTCACGCATACTTTTGTGGCCACAGGAATGGAAATATCTCACATTCCTCTTGACTCAGCTTGAGAGCAACACAGTTTGACTAGGTCCATTACAGTATCCCTGACCACTCAGAAATGATCCAATGTCTGCTTTTCTTTCAGTTGGTGGTAAGACAGATGCTAGCTGTACTTCCTCCATTGGCCTGGATGGTCATATTGACATTGCAAGCACTGGCTCAGGCTGTCGCTGCCAACACATGTTGCTGTCCTACTACTGCTGACATTCCTAACATAGCTGTAGCTGGTTTACTATCATAACCCTAAAGTGCACTTCGTCAACTGGTGCTACATTGAAGTACAGTTTCAAAAGGGCTAAAAATCGAATGTAGCCATAGCGAACCTGCATCACCAAACGGCACATGAAATCCAGTGGTCACATTTTCATAACAGCGAATTTCAAACCATCAGTATTAACATGGTTCAAAATGGGGATGTGAAATTTTTTCATTTTCGACAATAAGGTTAGGTGACGTGAATAAACAAGCAAGTGCACTTCAAGTTTTAAACCACTGAAGCTCCCCACATGTACAGTACAAAACTCAACATTCATTTGCACATTACATGTGGCTCATTTGCATGGGGATTCCTCAGTTATATCACATTATGCACACATTTCTAAGCACTACATATCACACTTAAGTTAATCAGTTTATAGTTACATAGTTAAGAGCCTTGTAATTTCAGCTAGAAACCCCCCAGCATGGTGACTGTTAAACTATAAACATACACACAAATATAGAGAAAGTCTTCTGCTCAGGCACTGTTGGAATCATAGATGAGGAAGGATATCATTAGCTGCCAAGGCTGCCAAGGAAAAACTCAGCACCAATCTGTCCAGTGTGCTGGAGATCATGAATTTGAGTGGTGCTAACAAAAATTCAGTTTGAATATGTGGTTAACAAGCAATATACATTCTGACCGCAAGCATATCATTTTAATGGTCACATAATTTGCAGGATGATCCTATTCACAAAATAATTTACAGGAAGTGGGTATTGTAAAATTATGCCCAATGCCCTCAGTACTTGATTTCCTGTTAGTTGCCACTCACTCAACATCAAGGTAATGCATTACCAAGTCTGCAATTATGCTTACTCACATCTTTGACGTCATAAACTGAGAAAGGTTACAATTAAGTTAGGAGCAATAAGTGTTGGACAACAGTGGTAATAAGAACTGAAAACTGTACTATAATGATATATTGACTGTGTTTGGTAATTCTTGGGTTAGTTGTTAGGCACTAGATAATACAAATATAAATATTTCTGGGATAACCCATAAAGCTTTAATGAAACAATGAAAATGTACTGTACATTTGTCTTTGTATTCATCATTTGTTTTCTTTTAATTTTTCAGGAGTTGTTTACAATTACAATGAGAATGGAATCCTGAGAGATACTCAGAGTTGGGAGCATTGTGTTAGTGTTCCACTCGTACAACCTGATATGTACAGCTTACTGGATCAGTGGAATAAGTATCTAGAGCAATTTTCTGAATCGGAAACCTGGCTTCCTTACAGGTAGCTAATGCAAAGATGCTCTTACAGAAATGGGATGGAAAGCAGACTCACTTGTTCCATTCCTAGTAAATGTGAATGCCTGCTGTGCAAGGGTCACTTCTGTGACTGATAAGCTGATGCGATTGAAAGTGGTACTTGCCTTGTCTGTCTGTAATGGGAATACTTAAAGTAGAATAAAAGTATAAGCCCTTAGCCTTCTTAAACCTCTAGATCAAGAGGCGGTAAAGTTTAAAAGTGAAAAAAATGGTTATTTTTAGACAGCCTCAGATATGAGATAGACTGAGAAGCTGATGTTGTATATTAAGATCACACATGTACCAAAGAATATTACAAAAAAGATTATTCAGGGCAGGCTGGTGGATTTCCTGAAACTTATTTATCTTACTTATGATCAGCAGGATAGCTTCATGCAGTAGATGCCATATTGATCCATTTTGATCCATTCCTCTGCATGGGCTGCCACTGAAGTGGACATTAGGATTCTTGTTGCTATGGCACATCTGGATATCGAAGCTTGTGACAGTATACCCCATAGAAGTTGGTGTAAAGATTAAAGGATGTGAGAATGGAGTGTAAAATGATGAGGTAGATAGCAAATGGTCTGGCTGGCAGATCAGCAGCTGAGGGTGGCAGGCAGGATGAAGTGTTTTGAAGAACTGAGAATGGTGTTGTTTAGCATAATATTAAATGTAACACAATAGTTGAAGAGGAAAATTGTGCTATTTAACCAGTGTCTTAGTCAGAGATGGAAAATTCAGTTTCCATCAAGGTGGACAGATAAGTGGAAACTGGTATTTTTTGCAGAGAAATGAACTGTTACACACTTTGGGATGTGTGTGTGTGTCTTCGTTTTGCTTTTTCGGTCGCCACAGCCGGAACTGAACTCGTCCCGCTAATGATTAGAGTAGAGTTTGCATGCTGGCTTTGCGAACTCACAACCTTCAACGGCGAACGCATTCACGCGCATGTCGTCACACACACAGTTTTAACTACTGAGAGAGAGAGCCGCCAACGTCTAACTGTGAGGCGACAACGCTACGATCTTTGTAAAAATGTACATGCTCAGAAGTTTGGCTGTATGGTGAAGACTACTAATAAAGGAGAACAATACTGGGATTAAAATCAGTCCTAGGATGAATGGTGCAAATCAGTGTGAAATGGCACTGGTAAAATGATAGCAGAGTGCTTGGATGCATAACTTGCAGTATAGATTCTAGAGATGCTGAAGTTTTCCTTTCATTTTACAGGGCATTGGTAATGCCATAGCTAGAATACTGTGTCCATTTGTAGGCAGTAATAGAAAGTACAGTTGTATGAATCACTTACCATAATAGTAGATCTTCTGAGGAGAAAATCTTGCAGCATTATAACAAATGGGCTCTTGCTTATTGATGTCTGTTATTCAGTAAATCTGATTTTATTTTTTTCCAGATGCCCAATTCTCCTGTGCCATGAGACAGCGTTAGTCTTATGCTGGCACTTTTCTGATGGTGTATGGCACATACTCCATAGAAATCTTGCATTAACCTGTGCTATCTTAAGTAGCTAGAGTGAGAAACATCTGCAGTAGTAACAGCGTGAAACATAACAACTGTAATAGTGCAGACACTGTGGTGAATATTTTACAAGTGTGGAAGGTAAGCTATAGAAGAGGATCCAAACTAATTGAGGATGGAAAATGTTCCCTATATAACTGTATTTTCTTCAGTGAGGACCCTTGGAGTAGTGTAATAAATGTGCAGAACCCCAGCAATACTGTTTTTGTGTTGCATTCTGGGAGGTGGAAATGTTATGAGAATACCCTACAGAAGTTCCCTTTCAAATGCCGTCCTGCTTTTAAACTGGGCTTGATGTACATGGGCAGTTGTCAGTATCACAGCATCATGTATATCCTAAGCTAAAAACCTTTATGAAATATGCCGCTAATGCAGCAGTTATCCTGATTAACCCTTAGCCCCTTATCATGCCTTGTTGTAATCTTTGTAACAGGAAATAATGCAGTTGACAAGCCAGTTTGGCAGGGTTTGCTTAGTTGCCATCAAGTCAAGCTTGCCACATGCTTTGTGCAAAACTAAACTGGGAGATGTGTACAGTTACTGGCTCAGCCATTCTCAGGAGAGAGTAGCTGGTTATGAGTGTACTTCTGAGGCACGTACCTGTAGAGGCCAGGGGAATCAGCCAACCGAGGAGCATTTAGTGCTGTATTCAGAGAGGGAAAACATGACAGCATGGAAACACTTTGGCATGCATCTTCAGGGTAGCAGGCATTGCGACTTTCCAAGATGGCTGCACACTGATCAACAGTTTAACTTCAGCACTCCTAGTATGAAAAAGGAAACTGAAAGACAAGGGCCAGAAACTCTATCACTTTTATTAAATTTGGTTACTGGCTAGAAAATACACTGCCTGGATGCCAACGAAGAAGAAACTGAGAGAGCTGGAAAGAAAATCAACCAGAAAAGGTGAAGACAAAATCCTGAATGGGAAGAATCCTGCAGCTGTTCAGCAAAAAGCAGTTTCAAGCTCCAGCTTTGGTGCAAGACATGGCTTCCAGTAATCTAGAGGAGAAATAAATCAAATGTGCTTATTGCTGATTAAAATAAATGAAACATGGAAGGAGTGTATCAACACAAATAATAAAAGACTAGAAAAATGCAAGACTATTTGATCAGATATTAAGATGAGCTGATAAAACTGCAAACACCAGAGGTTGAAATGAAGAAAAGGCTAGCTGAGTATGAAACTGCTCAAAAAGAGATGTTTCAAAAATGTAAAATTAGAGGACAGAGCACGTAGAGAAAATATGAGATTTTCTGCTATACCAGAGAAGCTAGAAGGAACAAACTGTATTAATTTTATGAAGGCACAAATAAGCAACTGGACTGGTATTCCACAACAGGAATGGGCATACCATGTGTATGCTCCAAGCCTGGTCATGAGAAGGCAGCCAAGACCTGTATTAGTAAAAATGCAAAAGTAACAACAGAAAGAGTTGATCCTGAGAAAAAAATATGGCAAAAGGGCAAAATATTAAAAGTAGGAGCTGGTAGAGTGTGTGTGGAAGTTATTATTCACAGTACATCAGGCAGAAGAGAAACAAATGTATTCCAGCAGTCAGTGAATGTCGAGAGGCAGGTGTGAGATTCAAGCTGCTGTATCCAGCTATCATAAGAATACTTTCCCCTGAAGGATCTAAGTAATTTTTAATGCAGAACAGGCTAAGGAGAAAATGCAAAAGTTTGTCCAACAAAAAGTGAGCCAGCTAGCAAAAGGGGACTCTACATCTCATTCTTCTGATAAAGAAGTGAGTCTTAGCTAGTGAGACCTTTTCAATTGTTCCAAAGGAAAATGCCTGGGAGACAAAGAAAAGTGCAGGAGTTGACTAGAAAAATTGGGAGTACCTTGGAATTGAACTGGAGTCTGGAGCTGAGAGATGGAGATGAACAGGAATATGACCAGCAACAGGGAAATTAGTGAATACATGTGAGACTGCAAAGCATCAGTCACATTTGTGAAATACGGCTATTTAAGAAAAACATGGAAATAGTGGACTTTTGTTAACCTTGTTAACCCTGTTGGGAAGTTAACAGTAAGTAAAATAATTTCTGTTCTTAAAGTATTCCTGTGAAACTTCTTATATAAATTGCATGTTTTATAGTAGAGCATTTTAGTTGTTCTTGTTTGTGATAAAGATACAAAAATAAACAGATGCTTTTTCTTTCTTTCTTTCTTTCTTTCTTTCTTTCTTCTTTTGTAGTATTAAGAAATGTAGGCATTGCAATGCAAAAAGAGAAAAAAGGGCTAGACAAAAGCATGTTTAAGCTAAATGGCTGTAATCTTGGGTTGTTGAGGTGAGGGATGGAATATAAAAGTACACAGATCATAATGTATGTAGAGCTGATATTTTCTCTTGTGTTTGCATAGTTGAATATCTGAATTAAGACCTTTGGCTTAGTTTTATAACAAGTTTTGTATGGAAACCAGTAAATAAGAGAATATTGAATATATTGAATTTTTTTCCTTTAGTAGTAAATGCATAAGCGTGTCTCAAGACGCCTACAGGTGAGGACTATATTTTCTTCCTCTTGCATTTCTGTGGAGATAAGCTGACTATAGGGCAATAAAAAGTCAGAATACTGACTTTTTTCAAGGCTAAAAGTTAATGTTTTATGAAAGCATGCAAGTTGTTTTCCACATCTGGGAGGGGAATAAAGACACCAATTAGTGTAAATAGAAGCAGAGGCAATAGCATGCATCTTAGCATGAATAACCTCAGTGTTAGGTTAATTAAGGCCTGTATTTGCAGCTGTCTGTTTGGGATAATTGTTCCTGTCTGGAGAGTTAAACTTCTTTATTTGAAGATATACATAGTTGTGTGTTTATATTAACAGGTTATGGGAGTGGTCTGTGGTTGTGTTTGCTTTTTGTCTGAGGGTTTTCATTAAACAAAACGTTTGTACAATGTGACATAGGTTCCAAAGTTGATGATAAGAAAAAAACTGTATAAAGGATCAACCTGCCAAACATTAGTGGGTGCAAGTATCACAAAAGCTGGAAACAGCATTTAGAAAAGCTGTCATATATAATATGTGAGAATAAAGACTTATTATTATAATGGCTACACTTTCTGTATTATCTTGGAATGCAAATGGCTTCACAGATATAGATGAAAAGGAAAGAATATTTAATCATATTAAGAAATGCAGAGTGCAGTTAGCAGTGCTACAGAAGACACATTTGGATAGAAGTGAACATGTGAATTTGATAAAGAAAGGCTTTCAGGATGGATATTCAACAGAAATTCAGTAACAAAGGAAAATATGAGTATTTATATTAATTGCTAGATGAGCTCCAATAGTTATAGAGGAGGGAAAGAAGATAATAATGTCAGATTTGTGTTAGTAAGGGGCTACTGGCAAGGGATGAGGTTTACACTGGGCATGTGTTTATATTCTACTTAAAACTGCTATTATAGAGCTTAAAATTGGGAGAAATAATCAGCTTTCAACAGGGAATATTGTTTATAGGTGGGGAATGGAATTTGATTTGCAGCAGTGAGGATATATCTGGGGGGCTAGAAGGGAATATATAACAAGAGGTAGATTTCTGAAAAAAAATATGAAAATATTTGGTATGGAAGACATGGATTCAGTAGTAGGAACTCTGAGAGAATTTACATATTATTCCTCAAGGTACAATAACTGGTCTAGAATAGACAGAAATTATATTTCACAGGAACTTGTGTATTTAATTGAGAATGAGAACTTTGACATACACCCAGTAGCTGCTTCAAATCATGCACCAGTAATTTCTAAGATAAAAATGCAAGGCGATGAAGTAAAGATGAGACACATGCACTTCACCTACCTGTTAAAAAGAGAGGAATTTAAAGAATGGGTAGTGGAAATTATCTGAAAGTTAATAGGGAAGATAGAAAGAGCTCTAAATGTTATAGCTAGAGAGTGGGATAAAATGAAAGTGGAGTTTAAAAACAGGGTAGAAATAATGGAAGAAAAAAGATGTGGTTAAAAAGTAACAATAATTATTTATAGAGGTTGACTAAGATTAAAGTATTTTACAATAAGGGTAATCTCACAGAACAAGAAGAGACACAGTTGCACAGTGCTAAGGAGGAAATAAGGGAGTACCTGAATAATATGCATGAGTTTAGAATGATTGCTGTTAAGCAACTGTTTTTTGATAACTCCAGAGCACAAAAGCTTTTGGTACAAGAATGTGGCCAACAGAAAGTAGAAAGGGTTGTTTTCAGACTTAGGGAGCCTATAGCAAAAAAAATTACCATAGATCCCATGTAGACCTTAGAGATATTTTGGAAATTTTATGAAAATTTATATAAAGCAGAGAAGTGGTGAAATCAAGAAAAATCACAAATATAAATATTTATGGAAGACTTAAATATTCCAAGGTTAGAGGTAGATGAGGCTCGACAATTAACAGTTAATATGGGAGAAGATGAAATAAAAATGGTGAAGTGTAACCAGTCTGCGTGAAAGTCTCCAGGAATAAATAGTATTCCGGTGGACGTTTGGAAGATAGGAGGGAAAAAAGTGATAAAGATCAGGAAGGTTTTGTTTAATAGTATTTTAAAAGGAGGACAATATCCTGGAAAAAAGCTGTGGTGGCTATAATACCTCAAGACTGTAAAAAATCCCTCAGATCCAGCTTTATATAGGCCCATTTCAGTTTTAAACCATGAATATAATGTGTTTATGTCTATAATGGCTAAAATAATGGCAAAGGCGTTGCCAAAAATTGATAGATATGGATCAGCGTGGTTTTGTGGAGGGGAGGCAAACATTTGACAATATTAGTAGAACAATAATGATGCAGAAGAAAGCAGGATGTAAGCAAATACCACTTTTGTTGGTGAGTCTTGATGCAGAGAAAGATTCAGTAGAGTAAGATTGGATTTTATGGTAGGGCAATGGAAACATTCTGTATTTCCTGATTATTAATAAGGTTAATTTGGAGGACATATGAGGGATTAGAGGCAAAAATCAAAGTGGGAGGGTTCCTCTTTGATAAGTTGTGCCTGAACAGAGGAACCAGGCAGGGGTGACCTTTTTCCCTTTTGTTATTTGCTTTATATTTAGAACCATTGGCAAAGAAAATAAGGGACTTAGAAATTCAAGGATATAATTGGTATGGTATTCATGAAAAGTTGGCTTTATTTGCAGATGATATTATTTTGACAGCTCGCCGTGGTTTTGCAGTGGTCAGTGTTGTCGCCTCACAGCAAGAGGCTCTCCGGTTCGATTCTCGGCTGGAGTGCTTTCTGTGTGGAGTCTGCATGTCTTCCCCGCGAGTGATGGAACTTTAAAAAGACATACAGATAGGTGCGTGAAGGCGTGTGTGCCTTCTCTGAAGGTTCGGTGCCGGGTTGGCAACTTGACACCGTAAAAATTCACTGCCAATCATAAGCGGACCAGAGATCTGCTGTGGTGACCCCTAACCGGGAAAAGCCAAAAGCCTTTTTTATTATTTTGCACCTGACAGAACCTGAAAAGGATAGCTTAGTGTTGTGGAACATTCAGAGACAGTTCTGGATTTTTTCGAGATATAAATTATTGAAGATAAAATAGAGGCTACAGCTATAAAATATGTACCCGTACATGAATTGGTTCAGCAATATCCATATTTATGAGGACATAATAAACTGAAGTATTTAGGAGTATGGGTTAAAAAGGATTCTGTTATGGCAGCTAAGTATATGTGGAAAGAACCTAAACAAAGGATAATACAAAAACAGAAAAACTAGAAGCTCTTGTTTATTGATATGGATGCCAAGATATAAGCAGTGAAAATGTTTTTTTAGTTCCTTTAGTTTTATGTACAGGTTAAGCATATTTTTATCAACAAGAGGAGAAGTTGTGGACAATAATTAATAAAGAGTGGAAAGAATTTATCTGTGAGGGGAAGAGGGCAAGGATCAAGTGCGATAAGCTTATTCTTCCAGCAGAGTAATGTGGTTTAGGATTACCTGATTTGAAGGCATATTTTGGAGCTACATAGTTCAAGCTCATTTACATAAGACAAGCAGAAAGCTATAATTCAGAATGGAAAGGGTTGATGAAACAGGCAGGAAATTCAGGATATAGGAGAGAGTGGCTTTTGAATGCTGATCCTTAAGGAGAATAATGACAGCCATACTAAATATTATATTATATTATATTATTTGAACCAAGAAAGGCAGAACAACAAAAAACAAACTGTTGAAAAGGAACCCCAACGGCTTCAGGCAGGATGCTTCCTGCCTGAAGCCGTTGGGGTTCCTTTTCAATATATTATATTATTTCACAGATGCATATACTTTATGGTTAAGAAAGAAGCAGCATTATTTTCATCCTACAGCTTTCATATATCCCTTATCTGTTATATGTTGGCAGTTATGCATTAGGCCAGGATTCAGAAACAGTCTGTTCATGAGTGGTAAAGCTGCAGCTAAAAAAGCTTATTAGCAGGCTTACAGAAACCAGTGATTCAGAGACACATTAGCCACAGTGAGGAAAAACCTCATTATCTAATTTGCATGTACCTGAATCACTCAGCGATCACCACACGTGCTTACAAGCACTTTTATGTTTCCATTGTGGTAATCACTCTTGGTGGCTCATGCATCAAGTTAACACCAACACCCCCTCATTTAATCCCAAACACACATACATACACATACTAGAGCATACCACTATACCTCTTACTTGTCCCTGAGTTTACAGAATGTCCCTGATTTGTCTTTGTCCCTTGTAAATCACAAATGATTACAGTCATTCAGTAATACCAAACATTAGAGTTTCATTTTCTTTATTGTAATAAATGCATCCAGCTCTACTAACTGTTTAAGTGGGTTACAGTAATATGTAGGAAGACTTCAAGATGTCATCTAGTGTTGCTCCCGGATATGTCCTGATGTCATCAGCATTGTCCCTGTTTGTCATAGACCATTACAGTCATAAATGCCAAACATTAGAGCGGCATACTTTCATATATTTTTTGTGATCCTAATATGTTTTGCGCTTTAAAACCTGAGTTCTATTAACTTTATAAGTGGATTAGAGTGATATTAAAGAGCATCCCTGGTGTATGGTGATCCCCCTAGTATTACAAGAATTATTCACTGATCAAAGGGAGTTTAGAGGTGTAGAAGCCATTTCCTCCACATCCTCACTGTACATCAAGCACACACCCCAGCCTGATCACATAGACAGACAGACAGACAGACACACACACACACACACACACACACACACACACACACACACACACACACACACACACACACACTATATTAATATTCAGATTTAACAGTACAAACATTTGTTTGTGCTGTCATTTAGTTAAATAAGTCTGGCTCTTGGTGACCTCGAGGTCTTAAGCACACCAGGCCTGTCAGTCAACAACTGCTTTTTTAAGGTATTGCAAATTCATATTCATTACATCAGTAATGGTATCTATTCAGCTTATCCTATGCTTCCCATGTCTTCACATTATGTAGACAAAGTGTTTGAGTCATGGTTTTACTATCAGACCTAACAGTGAACAGTCTGGGTTTACTTCCCTCAGTATTGGTTGATTTGTTCTTGCATTTCATATAATTCTCAGAAGTTTTCTCCAGCGCAACAGTTCAAAAGCATCAACTTGTAGAACTGCCTTGCTTTCTGTGTTATCAAGAGAATGTTGTCAGTTTGATCTCTGCTGCCGCTTCCTCTCTTAAAACCAGATTGTACTACCGGTATCTTTCAGTCCATATATTGCTGGAGTCTTGCTTGATTGATCTTACGCGTTACCTTTCTAGCATGTGAAATAAGTGTAATTTCTTTTGATAATCGGAGCACAGTTTTATCATTGCATATTTTAGATTTGGGGTGTAAACAGAATCTTTTCATTCCAATGGTCAGCGCTGCACTTTCCAAATTTACAGACAACTTGGAAGCAACAGTTTAACAGCATGATTTTGAATGATCTTCAATAGTTTATTTAACTTTTTTCTCTGGGATATGTGGCAAGGAACATACTTTTTGTCAGGGTCCTTCTTATGTAGATTTTCTGTGTTTTCTTACAACCACTTCTTAATAGCTTCTCCTTCTGCTAGGTCACTCCTGTCTTTGTACTTTTATCTTGCCCATGTTTATCAGTTTTAGTAACATTTGTTATAGTAAAGAAGATTAACCCTAAAGTAGCTGATTTTCACTGCAATATAAAGGAAAACTTTACAAACATTTATAATTCTCATTAACTCTACAGCTGCTGTAGAGAACCTTTAATGCCTTTCTTCTGTACTCATCTTGAAGATAAGCATTTAAAATGAAGTAAGATTTGGAAACTCCATGTAGCCATAGTAAAAGAAAAATAAAACAAATGCAAAATGCCAGCTAACAAATCATGTATCTATTATTTATGATGAGACTAAAAACTACCTAATTATCTTTTCCAGAGCCAATGAAACAGATACTTTCTAAAAAACTTGCCCTCTAATGTCAGTATTGCCAATCACACAGTTTATCTATCCACTTCTTATAAACCCATAGAAATATTGCAGCTTTAGGAAGGAGCAAAAGACTACATCTTCTGTTTCCAGTGAATTAACTACTCTTTAGAATTAAGGCAAACATACAAAACTTAGAAATAGACAGCAAGGAAAACACACCACTAGACATATACACAGTTTACCTCAACATCACAAAATATTAAAGGGGGCCCAGCAATTCATATTAATTTAGCAAATGCCATAGATAGTCAGTATTCGTCTTCATAAAGGTAACACTGGGATAGTCATGGACAACCAAAAGCTTGTTCCATCAAAACATCTAATGCTTCACCAGCCTAATCTCACCTTCAAAGATGTGACAGTATCTCACTTATTTTCATCAGATTCTTTCCGTGTTCAAATTCAAGAAAAATCAAGAAACCCATAGTATTAAGCTTCCCATGATGATTCAGTTTAATTAATGTTATCAGCAGAGAAAATATAAATGAGTTTAGTAATAAATCTTTCTATCATGCTCATATCAGCAGTGTAAACTCCTGTACTGCATTTTCAAATTCAACAATTTATCATCTTCAAGCAGAAGGCCATAAGGCATTTAAAATATACAGTGACAGTATTGTAATTAAATCAGAAACAATTTTCACAATAGTGGGAGAACAAAATAAAGAACTGGAGCATAAATTCTTCTTGAAATATTTGATAAATACTTCCAAAACACAAGACATTTTATAAGCAAGTGGTTTCATCTTTCATTGAAGACTTCATCAGACTGTTAAATATCATTAAACACAGTTTATATGCCAGTGAAAAGCATCTATTGAAATCATGTGACACATCACCATAAAACATAAAATATTTTTAAGAAACTACATATTAAGTAATTGGCAGAGTTAAATATCAGTTAAACTTGAATTTATATATGGACATTAATTTAAAACATCTACTATTTCTTGTCCTTCTTAAAATAGTTGTAAATTGATAGCCTATTTAAATCTGAGTGTTTACTGGCATTTAGCTTTAATTCCTACAGAAATTCTTTGTATTTCAATTCATTTTTCCTGTTGCCTCCCCTTTATACGATCTGTAACAGTGAAAATAAAACGTTTAATATTAGAACATGGAACTGAATGTTTATAAAGTGCATTCACCAAACTTGTATTCCTCATGGAATACCAATAAATTCTGATTTTTTGTTTTCTGTTGGTTTTCCCAATATACAAGTGTTCATGTGTCAATATATGTCAGCCTGACTGTTAAAGGTTTATTCTACTGAATCTATTTTTTAATTAACTTCATCTATTTTAGATACAGTTCTGGTATTGTGATTTTTACTTGCTGCAGATCTTTTTTCAATTGACATTTTCTATCTAGAATTTTTGGAAGTGCTTATTTTGAATTTGTTTAAAGGAAAGAAAGAAAAATTGTCCAGGAAGCCACAGATCTTGAGTTTTGATGAAAATACATTATAGTTGAGGTCTTAGAATATTGTATTTTCCCTGACTAGCTTCTTTCCTGTCATATCATTCCTATGATGCAGAGTATCTAAAAGAAGATACGCACAGGTCAGACATCTCGGGTGGAATCCAAGTTAGCTTATAGCGCTGATGTAATTGGTATAAGTTTCTTTATACAGTTATTTTGATGTGTGCTTTGAAGCCCATTTGATCATATACCATTGTCAGGGGCCAAGTTGGATAGGTAGAATTAAATGGATATAGGTAGAAGTTAGAAGAACAATTCAGCATTCAGTTAGAAAGTATTGTTCTGCACAGAGGGAGAAATGGATCTGAAACAGATTATCAGAGGCAGTGATACAAATTAAATCAGAGAAAGTAGTTCAAAGATGTTTAGGACTTGGTAGAAGGAAGGGGTCAGTAATAAGTGAGGGACAGCAGAATAGTTATGTGCCACTGTGTTATTTAGCCTCAGTGGATAGTAGGTGTTCTTCCTTCAACAGCTATATACAGTTATACAGTGAAACCTGTTATATCGCCATATGACCAGTTGCCCTTTTAGTTCAGTAGTGTACTGGAGAAAGATGAAGGAAATTTTATTTTAGTAATGGTCAGAATAATATCCTATACTCATGCTGTATCTGTTGGGCGGCCACGGTGGTGCAGCGGTTAGCGTTGCCACCTCACAGCAAGAGGTTCTCTGGTTCGATCTTTGGCTGGGGTGCCTTCTGTGCAGAGTCTGCATGTCCTCCCTGTGGTGGCATGGGTTTCCTCCAGGTGCTCCTGTTTCCTCCCACATTCCAAAGACATGCTGTAGGTGGATTGGACACTCTAAATTGGCCCTAGGTATGAGTGTGTGTGCCTTTTGTGTAAGGTTGGGTGCCGGGCTGGCAACTCGACACTGTAAAACTCCACTGCCAATCATGAGTGGACAGGTGATCCACTATGGCGTCCCCTAACGGGGAAAAGCCGAAAGAAGAAGAAGACTCATGCTGTATCTGTTCTGTTATACTGTATATTTTAATTTTTAATCAAGTTGATTTACAAATTTCCTGTATTATATAACTATATAACATATTGTGGATTCATTCTTCTTAGTTGAGGTTGACAGCTTATCTTTCCTCACATTTAGTGTCCTTTTCAATTGACATTCAATCAGGTGGGCCTCTTGTATATTCTTCTTTAACAGTATGAAGATTTTTTTGAATGGAGAATCAGTCTTGGATATAAATTGTTTAGAGGCACTGGATGTTTCTTTTTTTTTTTGTCTGTTGATAACATGCAGATGAGGACTGTGAAGAATTTTAAGGTTTTAGCTTGGAATTAAGAAAAATGGACATGATAGAAGTTGCTTTATTGCAGTAAAGAATACTTTTATCACTAAATCGCCGAAGATAAAATTCTCATTTTACACTGATCACTGTAATCATTCATTCCACTGTTGACTACAATAAAGTTTATTCCTGTTTGCTTGCCTGTTACTTTTGTGTAGCAACTTGCTGCCGCTTTGTACACAATCCCATTGCTAGTTGAACTTTGTCAGCTGTTAAAATGTCACAAAGGTGAACATACTGTGTGCCTAAAAGCAAGCTAAAAGAAAAAAAAATGTCCTCGTTGGTTCACAATTTTGATTGTCAATGTTATGATGTACTGGTCTTCAAGAAGCTTGATTGCCATAATTTCATGTTAATATTTTTGTGTTTTAACTCTTTTATTGTAACTTTCCAAAAACATTGCAAGAAAGGGGAAGGAAAATACACATGATAAAGTAGGAAAGTAGGACCTGCAGACAGGATAGATTTGGATATAATATACAAACACACACACACACATACACACACACACTATATATATATATATATATATATATATATATATATATATATATATATGTGTGTGTGTGTGTGTGTGGCTGTATTTACCTACATACATATATACATATATATGACAAAACAAGGGGTAAAAACAGCACATACAAGTTAAGTACTGTAATTCCCTTTTTATAGCTATGTAGGATCTTATCTAAGATTAAAATATCTTGTACATGCTTGGCTTTAAACAAGTTCAGGCAGTTCCCAGTTTTCAACATAATACATAATAAGATTGTGTTGCTTCATCCCATCGCACAAAAACCTTTTGTATCCAGGCCACACTAACTAATTTAATTTTTACAGTTATTAGGATATAGATGACTTTTTTTAAACACTTTTATTGAACTATCACTTAAGATGTAGGCAGACATACATTTATATAAAAGAAAACAAACCATGTCAAAATGTTCACAAACTTATACACCACATATATTCTTTCATACAATTACATTCCTTCCTACTCTATTGATAAAAATAGGTTCCTCTCCCACCATTTTTTAATGTCACGATTCACCCGAAGAATACTCCAGTTCTTTTTAATGATGTTCTTGATACCGCCTGAAAAAGAACTGTATAGGATAACACATGCCCTTTCATAGTTTTTGTGTTTCATAGTAGTTTGGCGATTGTCATGAATAGGAAGGCCCACCCCTAATAGAGGTGCATATCTTTTATCCCACTCATCATAAACAGTCTGTATGATGTCGTCGACCAACAGTTAGCCTGAAGTTAAGATCGTTAGAATTGACACCTTTATGTAGAGGTAATGTGTAACTCTGCTTTCAGATTTTGGGAACTTGGGATTCAGTTATGGGCGTGTTGAAGAGTATGGAGGCTGGGATGGCTAGAGCATCTGCAGTGAGTTTAATGAATTCACCTGGAAAATTGTTGGCTGTTGTTGTAATGTGTTTGGTTTAAGCTTAAGAAAGAATTTTTGATGGTTGTGGTTGAGGTTGGTTGTAATGAGAAAGCAACCCTGTACTTGAGTTGTTTCAAATGAGGGAAGCAGCTGCATTGATAAAGTGGGAGTTAAAAGATAAGGATGTGTTAGAGTGAGTCATTGGGCCTAGGTTTAGGTTGGGGTTCATAGACATGTACAATCACCCGGGCCTTTATAAGCCTAGACATGCAACCCAATCCAGTTGTGTTCCCATGTAACATAGGCTTCTGTTTGGGGGGGGGGTATGTTACTTAGGGAATATTTACTGTCAACCTCTGTCTGTCAGCGACATGGGAGCAAGACCGGGGGTGAATTTTCGATTTCCTATCCAATGTTCAAGGTTATGTTTAAATAGGGTTAGGGATGGACACTGCTTCACATGGATGGGGAGCCTATTCCTCCGTGTGGGGATCCTTTGAGACACTTGTCTGTCTCACCAGTATTTTCTATTTATGTTGCAAGCAAAGTTTAAATCATTTGGATCTAGTTTTTATGGTGCTGTTAATTTTGTGGAAGTGCAAAAGGTCCATCAGTGCTGGATATGAGGATGCCTTATATGCCAGGCATAAATTTTCTCTCAGTAACCTGTAGAAGACTTAGTATAGATATAGGGCTTTAAAAGCAATCTGCATAGGACAATCTGCTTATTCCCTTGATCCTCTTGGTGAGGAACCTCTGTGGGCATTCCAACTGTTACGTATTTGGTCAGGTGCATGCGGAAAGGGGCATTTTACTTGGTTATGGATCTGAGAAGGCTGAGTGAAGTGGTACTATAACTTCCTTGGACCTCGATGCCACACCCTTACTTATAAGCTGGGCAACAGAGAATGATTTTCTTACTACCTTGGCTACATGTCAAAGGCCAGATTACTACATATGTTCCCAGATCCCTTACTACCAGGTCAATTCTTAGTGGTGTTTTATCAGTGTAGTAATAAACCTGGGCTGAACATTTTCCCAATAGGCACTGTAATGCACTTCATAGCATTGAGTTTTAATCCATGGCTTTGATGTCAATCATTTGTCTATGCTAGACCCTCTTGCAGGTTGTTAGTGTCATGGGGGCATCTATGATAGCTCCCAATTTGCAATCATCTGCAAACTTGGTGAGCCAGAGGCTTTTGACATTAGCCTTGACTTCCAAGAAGTAGATGCCAAACAGGCGCAGGCCAATCACTGAACCGTGAGACACTCCACTGGTGACCGGCCTCTTGGTGGCTGACTTCTTGGGTCCTATATGTGGGCCAGCTTACAATCCAGTGAGTTATATAAGGATTTATGCTTGGTTCTGTGAGTTTGTTAACAGTACCTGAGTGGGGTATTGTACTGAATGCCTTAGCCAGGTGTAGGTAGGTGGTATGCAGTTTTCCCTTCTTCCATTTCCTCGGTGACCTTCTCAAAGAATCTGATTAAGTAGGCACGGCCTTCTTTTGACAAAACCAAACTGGGATAGGTCCAGTGTCTATAGATTGCCAGTGTGTTTGTTACTAATAATGAGTATAGCAACAATATAGAGAACAACAGCAGCAACAACCATGCAATTCTTCTCAATAAAAACGACTCAAAAATAGAACAACACTTATAATGTCCACATAAAAATGTGGTTTAATAAGTGCACTCAGTAGGTAAGCGCTTTCACTTAATAGCTTCATCAGACCTTATAACAAACTGAGCACAAAACATTTAAAAAGATAGAGCATCCAGTCAATTTGCGAATATATATCTATATATATTCGATATATATATATAAATATATCGAATTAGACATTCTAAAGATGTACCTATCTTTCCAAAATTTATATGTCCCTGCATCTATAACATAAAAATTAAAAACACTAGACGTATAAATGCATCCTTAAATTACTGGTTCCTAGAACTAGTCTATAAACAATACATCTGAGTTAAGCAATGCTTACCATTACCTCAGCCTATCATACTCACATAAAATAAACAAAGTAATAAAGCAGTCACATAAAAACACTGCCTAACAGGGCTTTGCCCTTGAGCTAAACCCTATTGCCTAATTATGAACTACACAATGTGCACAAAATTTGATGCATTCTATCAAGCATTTCAGGAAACAATCATTCTCTCTTAAGAGCAATATACACATGCATCTATCAAATGGGAACAAACCACAATACAAAGAACACATCTATATGGCATTTGTTTATTTTATGTGAGTATGATGGGTACATCTTTAGAATGTCTAATTTGATGTACCAGATTCAGTGTATTGCGTACAGTGTTTATTTGAGCTATGGGGCTGTAATGCACCTTTCACTGTTTTAAAGAGTTGCAGATTTTGTTTAGACGTGATCTGCTCTTGCATTGTTTATATATTAAGCAGAACATAATAGATGTATAGTTCATGCTTTAGATGTAAATATGATCCCTCTTTTGCTTGTTATTGATTTTTGATTTTAAACGTGCATAAACCATGGATTGATGTTTGAGCATTTACAATATTTAAGTTTGGAAGCAAACTAATTTTAAAGTATTTGTTATATTATATTAGTATGGTGTGTGCCTCTATTATGTTTATTTGATATAAGGCTTTTACCATGTTTATCCACTAGAGGCTCTGTAATAAAGTAGTGGGATCAGTCAGGATGTGATGTCATAGTCAAAGCAAATTGATTGGATGCTCTATCTTTTTAAATGTTTTGTGCTCAGTTTGCTATAAGGTCTGATGAACCTATTAAGTGAAAGCGCTTACTTACTGAGTGCACTTATTAAACCAGATTTTTACATGGACATTATAAGTGTTGTTCTATTTTTTGAATCGTTTTCATTGAGAAGAATTGCATGGTTGTTGCTGCTGTTGTTCTCTATATTGTTGCTATACTCGTTATTTTTAACAGTGCAGCATTTACCTTGTGGAGTGTTGGCGTGGACTCATTTAATAATAATTAATTCCATGGATTTGCATATTAGACTACTCAGACTAATGGGTTTTTAGTTCCCGGGGGTGGTTAATAGTCCACACTTGTGAAGAGGGATGACAGTTGCAGTCCTCCATTCACGTTGTATGCAGTCTGTTGGGAGGCTATAGTTGAAAAGTGACTTAAGTGGTCCTGACAGGTCACTTTTCGAGCTATTTATGAGGCAACCTGGATATTGTTTGGGCCCATTGAGGGTGGTGATTTGCCAGGGTTTAAGAGATGATGAACTGTAATTTCATCAGGGATAGATAGATAGATAGATAGATAGATAGATAGATAGATAGATAGATAGATAGATAGATACTTTGTAGTATCCTGTTGCTTAACCAGTGTTTTACCATTTTAATTATTTAATTACATTTGGATTTACATATAAAGCTTTCAGTTTGCCAGTTAGTTCCCACATCAGAAATAGTGTCAAATGGCTTAGCAAGGTCAAGATAAGTGGCATTCACTCTCAGTCCTTCATCAAGTATTGCTGCTACCTTTTCAGAGAATACCACAAGATTCATAATACAGGTTCCCATAAACAAACCCACACATTTTCATATTTAACAGGATTAAGTCCCTGTTTCATTTTGGATAAGTTTCAGCACGTCTCTCCATGATTTTATATAAAATACTGGATGGGTCCAAAATTATCTAGGCATACTATAATCCCACCCCTTTTGAACTGATGCCACTAAAACTTATCTCCGTAGGTCAGGGACATATCCACATGCTAAGCTTTGGTGTAACACAGGTGGTACATATTTACTTAGTTTTTTCGTATTGGTTCTGTACAGAAAAATGTATGGCAAGTTGTCTGTTTCCATGGAAATTGGATCATTTTTTTTTTCAATATTTATTTATGGAAGTTAGTAGTTATCATTTCTGTAGTCATAAAAGAGATGCCTCCCCCTGTCTCTGTATCACTCTGGCATATGTCTTTTCTTGTTGTGAAGTTTGCGTAATATTTTTCTGTAAGGACATTCATTAATTCCTGTGGAAGAGTAATCACAGCATTGTTTATATATTGCATGTTGCATTTACCTATATTTCTTTTCAGTTTTTCAATTTTCTGGGGAAATTAAAAAGTCCCTTGTTTCTGCTTTTAGCTTTTGAGATCAAGCTGAGTTCATACTTTAAATTCTAATGCAAGTTGCCTTTATTATCAATTTAGATTAGGTTTCATGATTAGCATAATTTTTGAAAGCTATGATGTACCAATTTTCCGTTGTATATGCATGATTTTGTGATTCCAGTACTTTTTACATATTTTTTCACATTTACCTACATATTTATGCCTTACCATTGTGTGCTTAAGAACACATGGAACAATATCATAGAATTTATTCAAATTTCCTGGCCAGATTAATTTAGGTCAGTATCTCAATCCATTTTCGTAAGTGTGTCATTTACTTGCATCATACTTTCCATCGCTAAAACCTGGTTTAATTTCTCCAAGTCTTTTTGGTTTCTAATACTGTGACAGGAATGGACCTCCTTTCCTAAGTCAAATTATTATTAAAGTTTGTGAAATTAGTATTTGTTTCAATCTTTGATGTTAGCCAAAAGTATTCTTTGTAGCACCTGCAATGTGCCCAGAACTGATTTGTTCTGCAGCACACACAGAGTTACATGTATCTGTAGCATATCTAAATAAGAATGTAAGTTCTTTTTTATGAGACCCATTGCTACTACTATTGGAACTGTTTGGGTATCTTTCTTCCACATTGCCCTTGTTTTTGCCTGCAAATCTTGGTATTTTATGAGTTTACGTATCTCTTTACATAAGACACTGTGATCACTGGGTGTAGCAATTTCAATGATCAAATGCTACTTTTGTCTTCTTTTTATGGACTACTATATCTGGTTTTCTCACATCTATTTTCAGCTGTTTGTAATGGGTAATCCCATGTGATTCAAAATTCATCATTCTCTGTAATGCTTTGTGGCTCATGTTTCCAATGCTTCTCAGCTACTTCAATATTATAATGTTTGTACAATCTCCAGTGCAACAGTCTTGTCACATTATTATGTGTTTCAGTGTACAGACTCTGCCATTAGAGCATCGCATCCAGCAACAAGCTGTGAGACTCCTTCCAGTTCTGTTTTACAGAACCTGTATTTGTCTGTTTCTCCCACATGTTCAATGGACTTTGTAAACTAATGTGTACATAGTCCACTGTCCTGGGCTGATAATATTAACCTTTTATCTTTAGGTTTAAATTCACCTCTCCTTAACTTTTCCTGCATCAGATCCTGATCGACATGAGGTTGTCCTAGGCGTTTTCTCTACTTGCAACTATATTTATGCTTTTCCCCATTTCTTGCCCTCTCAGCTGATCCTTCTCTTTATATTCTGTCTTTTGTTTTTTGTTTTTGTTTTTTGGCACATTCAGTTGCTGCTTCATTTTTTATCTACTTCTGGTTTGGTTTCCATTCCTGCTTGACATTGATATGGCCATAGGTTCATAGATTAGTACTAGGCTAACTGCCTTTCTGAGCCATTTTAAGCCTAGCCAGTCACCCTATGTGAGAAACAAACCCTGTGTCTTTTGTCTGTAAGGTAAACACCTTAACCATTATGCCAATATGCTTCTGCTAAACTAAGCAGGCATCTTTGATTTGCTCTCTTCGTGTTTCAAAACTTAAACTATGTTTCGATCTGGTGAGGTCAGCAGATATGTATGCAGTCCTACAGCTGTAGATCTATACATGTATTCATTTTCAAGGAAGCCCATGCCTCCTTCAGAACAAGGAATATGTAATCTTGGTATACACAGATTTTTATATGTAATCAATTTCAAGGAGTTCTGCCCATACCTTCTTCAGAACAAGGAATATGTAATCTTAGTATACTCTGATTTTTGTATATCATTTGATAAGTGTAGGTCAGTGTGTGTGTATATAACTTTAAGAAGTTATCCAAGGGCTTGCACTAGAGTATAATATGACTGCCATTTTTTAGTTAACTGTTGAGATGTAAGCTCTGTTTGTTAACTAGTTTGTTTGTATTTAATGATGCTACTATCCACCTTGATATGTTTGTATGTATTAAAGCATCTGAATGAAACCCCAAGCCTTCTTGTTATATGTATTAGAGATAAACGAGCAACATGGTGTCAGAAGCGGCATGTCTAAAGGACATGGTACCAGAAGCGGCATATCTAAACGGGCCTGAAGTCAGAACTGGTATACCAAAGAGGCATGAAGTTTAAAACGGTTTGGCGAAAACAATTTAAGGCACTTATCCAGATGCTGGTAGAATATACAGCAGTGGACCATCCCAAAAATATGCATATTTTGTAAAACAGGTCAGAAACGAATTTCAGGTATTAAACTTGCTCAGCACTATTTCTTTTTCACATAAGATGAAATGGAGGCATACAGAATGCTCCAAATAACATTCGCATAAACAAATATGTACGATATTGAAAAAATATTCAAATTACTACAGAAAATGTTTGAAATAAAGTCCGAATTGCATAAAACTAATAAAATAATGAGAAACAGGCGCATTTTTGCAAAGTATGTATTTTTCGTATTAAGCAAAGATATCCGAGTTATCAAAAGTGTATAAAGTGCTCGCATGTTTGTGCAGTGTTACAGTAAAGTTGTTTCACAAAGTACAGCTATTACAAAGCACATTTTGCAAAGTACAGCCATTACAGTGCATATTTTGCAAATTAAAGTATTTCAACGAGTTTATTGAATGTTGTTACAAGCTCACAGAACAGTTTGTTTGTACATACTTACAAGGGCCATGTTTTCAGTTTATTTGTGCATACTTTGTGGGCATGGCAGACAGATTTCGAAAACCCAGTGCACTTGTGTTTGACAATAATATTGCTGAAAACTGGAGAGTGTTTGAGCAAGAGTACAACATTTTCATACAGGCTGCATTTTCTGATAAAGATGACCATACAAAGGCATTCATTCTACTTAATTTAGCTGGGTCAGAAGCTATAGAAAGAGAATGTTCATTTGTGTGTGTACCTGTTATTTATGCTGGAGAAGGGGAAAACCATCATATTGTTGTACTGACTGAGTTAAGGGAGGACCCAGAGTGCTTAAAACTTAAATTTAGAGAAATGTGTAACCCCCAGACAAATGTTTCAATGGAAGGGCACTCATTTTACACAAGGGATCAAAAGCATAGTGAAACTATTGCAGCATATATAACTGACTTGAGAAATTGAGCCAAAACGTGCAGATTTGGTGACTTAAGGGATGAGTTGATAAAGACAGACTTGTGTGTGGTATAAAAGATGATGCTGTGAGGAAAGATGTTGCTTCGTGACAGTGACTTAACTTTGAATAAGGCCATTGAGACTTGTCAGATATACGAGCTCACAGAAAAGTACACAAATATGCTTACAAATGAGAGTAGCTCTAGAAGGCATAGTGATAAAGCTCATGTTGATGGTATGCAGCATGTGGTTAAAAGAAATAGGCCTGAGCACATGGCAACTGTAACCCCTGCAGCACCTACTGGTAAACCCCAGAACTTTCTAGTAAATTCCAGACTTCGCACAGTCTCAGTGAAGCAGAAGAGTGAGTCAGCAAACTCAAAAGCATGGGCCCCCACCTAGTTTCATTGCCAACTGTCGTAATTGTGGTGGAAGTTATGAATCTAAAAGGGAAAAGTGTGTAGCTTTTGGTCAGCAGTGCCACAAATGTAATAAATGGAATCATTTCAAAAGATTTTGTAAATCAAAAGCACCACCTTATTTTATTAAAAGGGAACATTTTAATAAGCGAGTTGATCAGTTAGGCTGTGGCAAGCATACTTTTTATGTCGTTGGTGTGTCAGTGCTTCATGAAATGGTCAGTGCAGTAGATTTAAGGGCAAAGAATGAAGTGTATTGTACTGTTCGGATAAATGGCAAACCCACAGAGCTCAAAGGTGACACAGGTTCTAAGTGCAATGTTATGTCCGCAGAAACGTTTGCTAGACTGTGTAAAGGTGAAAGGCTTGATTTGGCAAGGTGTGCGAAACATGTTGCTTATGAAGGTGAAGAAATTCAAACCGAAGGCTCAGTAGTGCTTTCATGTTACTTCCAGCAGAGTTGAAAGCTGTGACTTATTATTTTATGTGGTCAAGAGGCATGTTCAGTCATTATTAGGGCTCAGTGACTGTTTGAAAATGTGACTGCTTTTATTTAATAGGGAAGTCCATCATGTTAGACTAAAAGACTACTACTCTAATTTTGCCCAGCACATTTTTCCACCTATGCTGACCTTTTCAGTGACTGTTTGAAAATGTGACTGCTTTTATTTAATAGGGAAGTCCATCATGTTAGACTAAAAGACTACTACTCTAATTTTGCCCAGCACATTTTTCCACCTATGCTGACCTTTTCAAAGACAAACTAGACAAACTTCCAGTTGTATACTCCATGAAGTTAGACCCAGAGGTCAGTCCAGTTATCAGGCTAGCATGTAAAGTTCCAATAGCCATGCAGGACAGAGTCAAAGCCGAGTTAGATAGAATGGTGAGACAAGGTGTAATTTGTCCAATGGAAACTCCAGCTGAACAGGTATCTTCCATGGAGCTAGCTCATAAAAAAAGCTCAGATGACATCTGAATATGTAGTGATCCACATTATTTGAACAAAACACTAAAAATACCTCATCATCCAGTGTGCACAGTCAAAGAAGTCATGGCCTTGATGCCAAATGCCAGTATTTGTTCTGTCTTAAATGCAAAGAATTCATTTTGGCAAATTCGGCTTGACAAAAAATCCTCATTGCTCACTACATTCAGTACTCCGTTTGGCAGGTGCAGATTTTTGAGAATGCCATTTGGGATAAACTCTGCAAGTGAAGTCTTTCAACATGCAATGGAGCAAATTTTTCTGGGGATCCTTGTGCTATTATAGTAGACTTACTGGTAGGAGAGTGTGATGAAGCAGAACATGACATAAAGCTCAGAAAGGTTCTAGAAAGGGCACGTCAAGTGAATCTTAAGCTCAGTGCACAGAAATGCAAATTCAGGCTACAAGAAGTTCCTTATGTTGGTCATTTATTCACTAGTACAGGCCTATGACTAGACCCTTCAAAGCAAACAGCCATTCTAGAGATGCCAGCTCCAGACAATGTTCATGCCCTGCAACGTTTCCTTGGCATGGTCAACTACCTAGGCAAGTTCATTCCAGACTTGAGCCAACTTTCAGCACCACTCAGAAGGCTAACACATAAAGATGTATCCTGGTCTTGGTTAGAGCAACATCAAAGAGCATTTGATGTCCTGAAACAGAGAATTGCTAGTCCACCAACGCTTGCTCAGATACTATGATGTTCACAAACCAGTTGCACTTTCCTCTGATGCTTTGAAATTTGGTCTTGGTGCAGTCATTCTACAAGAGGATCAACCTGTTGCCTGTACATCAAGAACTCTTACCCAAACTGACATGCAGTATGCCCAGATAGAGAAAGAGCTTTTGGCAATTGTGTTTGCATGTTCGAAGTTCCATGATTATGTTTATGGTAGACCTGTTCAGCTCGAAACAGATCACAAACCATTAGTCACAATCCTGAGAAAAACAATGAATTCAGCTCCAGCCATACTGCAACGTATGATGCTGAGATTGCAAAAGTAGAATTTCAAGCTTGTCTACAAAAAAGGCAAACTTCTTTATCTTGCTGATACATTATCCAGATCACCCAGAAGTACCACTGAACAGAATGACAATCAAGATTCTCAATCGATTGATGATTTTTAAGTTATGGAAGTGAGAAATTTTTCTTCAACATGTCTTGATGAGCTGAGAGAATATACAGTCACAGATACAGGTTTACAAAGGCTCAACCACTTTATCAATCGAGGATGGCTGTCAAAGCAATCTAGTTTATCTCAAAAAGTGCAACCTTATTTTCCATACAGAGAAGAGATTTTGTCTCACAAAGGTATCATAATGAATGGTCTGAAAGTAATTGTTCCAAAGTCCTTGAAACCTGACTACATTACTATCTTGCATCGTGGTCACCCTGAAACCGAATCTAACAAACGAAGGGTGAGAGAAGTAGTATTTTGGTCTTCTGTGTCACAAGACATTGAGAGAACACTTTTATCTTGTTCAGTATGCAATAGTACTAAACGTCATCAACAGCAAGAACTATTTCAGCTTAACCAGATTCCAGAACTACCTTGCTTGACAGTAGCCATTGATATCTTTGAGTGGAATGGTCAACATTATTTGGTGTTAGTAGATTCTTACTCCAATTGATTCAAGATTGACTTACTTCCTAACCTACCATCTAGTACTGTCACTACTAAGATGAAGTATCATTTTGTTGTTCATCGAAGTCCGCACAAAGTTATTTCTGACAATGGCACGCAGTGTACAAGCCGACTGTTCAAAGGATTTGCTGAAGAATGGGACTTTACTCATGTCACAAGTAGTCCAGAATACCTGCAGTCAAATGGTTTGGCAGAATGCTCAGCACAAAATGCAAAGCATCTATTTGAGAAGTCTAAACGAGACAATAGTGATGTTTTCTCGAATCTCAGAAATGTTCCTCATGGTAAACATTTTGGTTCATCTGCTCAGAGACTTCTGTCAAGATAAACCAGAACCACATTACCAATCAGTAGTTAATTGTTGGTTCCAGGTGTCAATAACAACAGATAAGTTAAAGACAATCTGTTGAAGAAGTACCTATCCCAGAAGTCTTACTACAATAAGACCAGTAAACTGCTCAATCCATTACAAGAAGGAGAAGTGGTAAGGATGCAGATGTCCAGAGGTTATGACCAAATTGGTGTCATGAAGAATATTGGTCCAGAGCCGAGAGTGTACATTATAGAATCATAAGGAGCAACTTTTAGGTGGAATTGGAAACATTTGATACCAGTGTCTGAGCCTATACCACAGCATATAATCTGTGAGACTCTTTATCTCAGAGTGAGTTGTCCGGTGTTCTAATTCCAGAGGAAGTTCCAGAGGACATTCCTGTTCCTATGACGAATCCAGATGTTCCTGATACAAATTGTGCACTGCAGACTGTCCCTGTTGCTAAATCTAGTCCCAACTGTTATGTTACAAGATACGGGCGAATCTCTAAATCCTGTAGTAGGTATAAAGCAACGTTGACGTGAAGATTGTGTTTTGTTTCTAATGTATATAGTAATGCATGCCTGACTCCAATATTGTTTTTTTCAAAAGAGCAATCTTTTTTAAGGGGGAGGATATAGATCAATATGTGTGCATATACATTTAAGAAGCTATCCAGGGGCTTGCACTAGAGTATAAATACTGAGCACGTACGAACCTGACTGCCATTTTGTAATTAGCTGTTGATGTGTAAGCATGTATGTATGTAAGCTCTGTTTGTTAATTAGTCCGTTCGTATTTAATGATGCTGCTAGCCATCCTGTGTTTGTATGTATTAAAGCATTGGAACGAAACCCCATGCCTTCTTGTTATATGCATTAGAGATGAACAAGCGACAGTAAGTGTGAAGCATTTTTCTTGTTTTCCTGTCCAACTGATCCAATACCTTTTGGGGCTAGTCAGTCACCCCAAAACTATAAGTAGAACAGGAAGAACAAATTGGTTTGTAAGTAAAAGAAGAGCATATTGGTTTGTAGTTTTGACTTTGTTCGTAGATGTCAGGGTTGTTTTCAGTATTAATTTTAGTCTTCTAAAATATTCCTTACTGAGTTTTTTCACATTTCTTCATGTTTTATTGTTGATCCTTCATCAATTCCCAAATGTTTATATATTCCCTCCTGCTCAAGTTCCTTTATATCACATTCCTTTCCCAGATTGATACTGACTTGGTGCTGCAGCTTTCCTGCTTTAAATGTTGCTTTTGCACATTTATTAAGACCAAATTACATTCTTGTGTCATCTGAGAAAGTTTTGACCACTTCCAGTTGTGCTTTCAGCTCTTCATCTGATAAACTATACAGTTTTAAATCATCCACAAACAGAAGATAAGTCATTACACTTTGTTGTCTGGGAGCCAAATTGGAACCATGACCTAATCTGTTAAGAAGACAGTTTAATAGATTAAGGGCAAGACAAAAGAGAAAGAGTGGCAAAGAGTCACCCTGGAGTATGACCCTTTGAATTTATATCCCTGAGATAATAATTTGTCCGTTATTATAGCTTAGCTGCAAAGTAGTTCGCTACTGTTTCATGGTCCCTGTAATGTAATTGATCGATGTAGAGTGCATTTTATGCATTTGTAAGCACTCCTTTATCCATGAATGTGGGATGCTGTCAAATGCTTTTTTTGTAATCTATCCATTCCATTTTTAGATTCTTCCCCTTTTTTACAATTCTCCATTATGACTTTAACAACAAATGATCCTTTGTTTCATATGACTGCCTTTTGTTACTGTTTTGTTCTATTTCATGATTGAGTTTTTTTTCTAAAAGACTATAAAATCTCTCGTCATCAATTCCAGTGTATGGTTTATACATTGTTGGAAGGCAAGTTACTGGTCTATAGTTTTTAGGGTAGCTTACAGGTTCACTCTTAAGGAGGAGGAGTAACATTCTTCCAGTTGTTAACAAAATTGGTATCTGTTTGGGATGCATTTCTTACTCAGGGCTAAATATTTGTGTAAAGAGGTTAATACTTTTAGCCAGAAGTTAGGTACTATGTCTAGGACTGGTGTTTTCTATTTAGGAGGTTTTCTTAAATTTGTTTCAATTTCTCTGGCCATTACTTCATCCCATTTCATATTCTGCACATTTGAACTTCTTACTGTTTCTTTTACTTCTATCCATTCAGCATATTTGTTATTTCTGCTGGGTCTTCATAGATATGTGTCTATTTCTTATTCTTTAGTGATGTTTCTATTCCTTTTGCTTTGTTTCTCATTTCTCTGTAAAACTTTTTTGGGTCAACAATGAATTGCTTATTTTGTACTTTTCCTTTATATTTATCTGCATGTCTTCTGAGTTTTTTCTGCCTGTGCTGGTATCTTTAGTTTTTTATTTGCATTAGTGTATGATAGCTCCTGATGTGTTCTAATAGTGTGCATTGATTTTATCATGTCTGCCTTTCTAAGTATTTTTGTTGATCTGTTCCATCTTACAAAATTCTTCTAACAGTGACACTTCTTGTCTTAATTGCTTTATAGTTTTCTCTATTCAATATTTCCATGATGGCATTTGATTTATTCCCTTATTGCCCTGTATTTATGTTGTAAAACTTTATCTATTATTAATTTAGCTGCACAGTAATAAATCCTGTTTACTTCTGTTATATCACATGAATTTCTGTTAATAATCTTGATCACTACGTTCATTTGTTTTATCAGACTTCTAACATTCTGGGTCTTACTGACTTCCTGTAATCTTTTTTCTTTCATATATCTTGATATGTCTATTCACCTTTATTAAATCAATCAATTTTTCCTTCCTGAGATATTTTTCTTCTAAACTAAGGGCACATTTTTTATTTACCATTTCCTGCAGGTATTCTACAGAAAGTTCCAGAACGTCTTCCTTTGACATATTCTGTTCAGCTGTATCCTGCATCATCCATTTCTCTTTCATAGATGAACTCACTTCACAATATTGGCTGTGTCAGAGTTACCATTTCCTGTTCCTACCCTTGCTGTGCAATTCCAACTGAAGTTTTGTACTAGAATATTTATGATTAACTTATTTTTTTCTTTTACATTAAAAAAGATGGTATCATAATCTGTTTTACCTGCAAGGGGAATAACTGTGGATTGGGAATGGAATCATCTAGATTTGTCAGTATTGCTATTCCGAGTTGGATTTTGTATTGTTTGTTCCAAGTTTTTTTTTTTTTTTTATTAAAATGGTCACTTAATGCTTTTTCTATATTTATTTGATGTTTAATGGTTTGATTGCCTGATGATAAACTGTTACTGACCGTAAAATTCTAATTGCAAGAAAACCCAGTAGAAATAACACTAGCTGCTAAATCTTAAAGACAGGCATTGTCTGTATAGTGGTATTTTTAGGGAAAAGGATGTTTTATAATGTAATGAGCAAGGGTAGGTTGTCTTAGGGTTAACAACATGAGTAAGAGTGAGCATACACTACAAACATACAGTACACAACTACAAAACAACATCTATCCCGATGTTCTTCGTGTTTCACTGTTGCAGTCATTACATTTGGGGTAATCTGCTGGCAGGTTGCCCTCAGTCGGCCTGAATTCCAAAGTCTTGGGTCCTGCATCGGTTGCTGTCTCCTCTTCCATGACGTCAGGTCATCAGGGGTATAAAACATGCAGCCGACGCCATTTTCTTCAGTCTTTCTTGCCGCAAGGTGCCTGAAGCAGAAGCATTTCGCAAGTGCCAGTCGGCCAACTACTGAAATATTCGAGTTTGAGTTTCAGAACCGAAGTCTTCACTAAAGCTAAGTACCCCGTTGGGGAAACTTTTTTCTTGCTTTTTACTGATGTCAAAAAAAGTTAACAATTGTATTACTTGTGGGAAGCAAATACCTTATAAGGATTTCCATTTGTACTGTATTCCTTGCCTAGACCCTGATCACAATGTGCCTGTCTGTCGCTTTTGTGCTAGATTTAACCAACGCACTATTAAGCGTCGGTATATTTTTGCATGAAAGCATTTTGGAAACAGATTTAACTACACAGAAATGTCGTCGGATAGCAATCCGACTACCGGAGTACATAAAAAACACAAAGAAAAGGACAGAGAAAGGCAGTTGAGATCCAAAACCGACGATGAAGCTTCTCCCAATCCAGTCGATGATTCGCCAGTACTCAGTGAGGTGCTTTCACAGCCCCTAATACCCACTACCTTTGAGTCGCAGGCCTCTACCAACACCCATGTGGAGTCTGGCATGCCGCATGATATTCAGGGTATTGGACTGACAGATGTAGCTCCCTTGGATGGGTCCGGAGCCGCTGAGCAGGCACCGGCTTCTGTGAGTGTATTCAGACCTCAACATTTGTATATCAAATCGATGACAGCTGCAAAACCAAAGTTAAAAGCAACTTCTAAAACTAAAAAACCGACGCATGAGCCATGTGTACAGGCCTCTATGCCTAAAAAACAGATAATCAAAATGTCTGAAGACCTTACGCAGGGGTACCCATCTCCCTCCTAATAAGAGGCCTAGGCAAGACACTGATTATGAATCTTCAGATCAGGTTTCTAGTTCTTCTGATTCCTCTTCTGATAAGGAATTATCTATACCTCCCTATGAGGATTCTGATGCTGAGGAGTCTATTCCATCTGCATCTCCTCCTGAAGATTATTCATTTGGAGAAACCTTGCATACTTTGAGGGAGCATTTTTACTGGGAGAGTCAAGACTTCTCAGAATCAAAAAAGAGACTCAGGGATTTCCTTCTTCTCCCTCAGCACAGGCCTTTAGCTATTCCCCCTGTTTTAGACATTGTGGATGATGTGTTTTCGGAGTCAAGCTTGACCCCTGACTCCTTATCTCCGGCTCCCAGTAAGCCTGACAGATATTACAGGGTCCCTGACTCACACAA
This sequence comes from Protopterus annectens, assembly GCF_019279795.1. Classification (NCBI taxonomy): domain Eukaryota; kingdom Metazoa; phylum Chordata; order Ceratodontiformes; family Protopteridae; genus Protopterus; species Protopterus annectens. The sequence goes on along the minus strand of NC_056739.1, from coordinate 1,530,386,163 downwards.
ATATTTATTTAGAAACCCTGCTGCTGATCATGAAATTATTTCACAATGTCCAAAGGGAGTTAAGGCCTCAGCAGCAAAAAAATCCTACCCCCTCCGACAGAGATTCAAGGGCACTGGACAGATGGGGAAAAAAGGTATATACATCTGCAACCTTGGCAATCAGGGCCTTAAACTGTCAATTTCATATTCTTAAGTACCAACAACATGTTATGGGACTGCTGAAACAGAAAATGATGTTGATTTCAGAATGTACAGAAAATAAAGGATTGCAGGAATTATTGCATGCAGCTGAACAAGTTGGAAAGCATACTTTGCAATGTGGTTTTGATTCCTTAGAGGCCTCCTGCAGGGCCGCAGTTACTGGATCTGTGATTAGGAGGCATGCCTGGTTAAAGGAATAAAATTTGCCTGATCATGTTAAAATGAAATTGCTAGATGCACCTTTACAGCATGATTCTCTGTTTGGTATTAAGGCAGAAGAGGTTTTAAAGAAAATGGAAGACAAAGCTAAGTCTATGCAAACTGTTAAAGACTTCTTATAAATACAGCCACCAAGATTCGGTAGACACTGGCCTACAAAAAATTGGTCCTTTCCTGTGTCAGTCAGAGCTGAAAGGGGCAAATCCAGACACCCTAAGGGTTCCAGATACCAGGCGCAAGATTCATACAGGTCAAAGCAATGGAGCACTTCCACCTCTAAATCTGGAGGAGATAAAGCGCAAACCTACAGAAAGCAATCCCAATGACTTCACTCTGCCTACACCAAGCACTTATTTTTTGGCAGCTCAAATAGGGGGAAAATTAGCACTTTTTTCTCAAAATTGGCAGTTAATAACCCAGGACAAGTGGGTACTAAACATTGTATCACAGGGATACAGATTCCATTTCCACACTCTGCCAATGGCAAATGGTTGGCCAGATCCCCAGAAAAATCAATGGGCAGAGGCACAGAAACAGGTTACGTCCCTCATGGATATCGGGGCCATTCAGACAGTACCAGAACAGGAAAAGGGACAAGGTTTTTACTCAAGACTGTTCTTGGTGCCCAGAAAGGACAAGGCCTGGTGGCCAATACTGGATTTATCAATTTTGAACACATACCTGGACATTCCAAAATTCAAAATGCTGACTTTGCAGCAGCTTCTGCCCATGTTGGGCAAGAATGCTTGGCTGGTGACTTTAGACCTAAAAGAGCCATACCTGCATGTTCCAGTAAGACAATCATGCAGAAAATACCTCAGATTCAAGGCTGGCTTAATGCATTATCAATTCTCTGCACTGCCCTTTGGCTTATCTACTCTGCGCCCAGGGTCTTTACAAAGTGCCTGGCACCAGTAATTGCATTTTGCAGACAAAGAAGTATAAAAATATATCCTTACTTGGACGACTGTCTCATTCAAGCAGAGAACAAGGACGCTCTTCTTCGACACCTGGCGTTTGTGAAAAGGCTTCTAGCATGCCTAGGGTACACAATAAACGAAAAGAAATCACAACTGGTACTCTCTCAAAAGATAACATTCCTGGGTGCAAGCCTGAATACAACTGCCCAGATGGCTTACCTCATGCCAGACAAGCAAAGGCAACTGACTACCTACTTCAAACTGATGGCAGCAAACACCCAGTCTTCTGCAAGACAAATTCTGCAGGCTCTGGACTTCATGGCATCCTGCATCCTACTGATTCCATATGCAGGACTGCATACGAGGAAACTTCAGTGGTACCTAAAAAGTTTATTGGGTCAACATTCTCACAGTCTGGAAACAATGATTCCTCTCATTCCCTGCCTGTAACAGAAGTTTCTATGGTGGGCAAAGACATGTCACCAAAACATGGGACGGCCATTCACTCTACCCCCTGCCAGCCAAACCATAACAACAGATGCATCAGATTATGCCTGGGGGGCCCACATGGCAGGAAGATGCATTCAGGGCATATGGTCACCAAAATAAATGCATCTACATATCAACCAGAAAGAGATGCTTGCTGTCCAAAATGCCCTACAGCCTTCAAGGACTTACTTCATCCAGGACAACTACTGATAAAGACGGACAACACCACAGTCATGTGGTATATAAACAAGCAAGGGGGCACTCATTCATACCCCCTTTGCAGATTAGCCATGGCACTGTGGGACACAGCTTTGACCTACTTAATACATCTTCAAGCTCAATTGCTGCCAGGAAAACAAAACTCTCTGGCAGACGATTTAAGCAGAAACCTTATGGATCCTCACAAGTGGAAACTAAATCCACAAGTCTTCAGCATGATAGCAGAGAAATGGGGGAGCCCAGACATAGATCTATTTGCCTCTCCTCAAAATTATCAATTGAAAATATTCTGCACAAGGACTTATCACAGACAAGCATGGAAAGTGGACGCCCTATCCTTCAGTTGGAAAAACCTATCAGTTTACGCCTTTCCTCCTCTGCCTCTTCTCCCCAAGGTCCTCCTAAAAGTCAGACAAGAGAAATCAAAGATGATACTAATTGCCCCGGACTGGCCCCGCCAGTACTGGTACCAAGTCCTAAAGAACTTGTTTCAATACCCAGCTTGGACCTTGCCTCAAAGACCACAACTACTGTCCCAGCAAAACAATCAGATCCTGCACAACCAACTATAGACTCTGAACCTGGCAGCATGGCTGATAGGTAGTCATACAAACAACACCTCTCAGTAAAGTTGTGATGGATGTCATTTTGGAAGCCAGAAGGCCTAGTACTAGAAAATCTCATGCTGACAAATGGAAGAGATTCTGTGCTTGGAATCAAGCACAAGGAACTGATACAGCAGAACCAAATATTCCTCAGATATTGCAATACTTAACTGAGATGCTTGACAAGGGCCTATCTTTCTCATCGATTAAAATCCATGCCTCTGTCATTTCAGCTCATTACAATACAGAGCCACCAATTTATTTTCATCCTTTACTAAAGCATTATCTTAGAGGAGCCAAAAATTTAAGGCCTCCTAGAAGATCACCATTGCCTGCATGGGACCTCAATTATGTGTTGGAAAAGCTCACCCTGCCTCCATTTGAACCAGCTGCTACCGCTGATATAAAGTTCTTATCATGGAAAACAGCTCTGCTACTAGCAATTACTTCAGCAAGAAGAGTTTCAGAGCTACAGGCCCTCATGGCTGTAGAGCCTTTTATCATATTTTACCCAGACAGGGTATCTCTGAGGACAAATCCTACTTTTATGCCTAAGGTGGTTTCCATTGTGGCTCTTAACCAAGCAATTCATCTGCCAACCTTTTATCCAAATCCACAGAACAAGGGGGAGAGAATTCTGCATTCCTTGGATGTACACAGACAGCTAAGATTTCACTTAAGCAGGACTAAAGCTCTAAGAAAAACTGAGCAATTACTAGTGACATATGCTGCAGCATCAGAAGGCAAGGCTATTTCAAAGCAGACAGTCTCAAAGTGGATAAGCCACTGCATTCGTTTCTGCTACTTACACCATGTAAACCTGTGCCTAAGGGCATTAGGTCTGATTCCACCAGAGCTGCAGCTACTTCAGCAGCCTTTCTAAGGGGAGTACCAACCAAAGATATTCTAGAGGCTGCTACTTGGAGTTCTGTTCACACCTTTACAAAGCATTATCATTTGCCTCTCCACTCTAAAGCCAGGGCAGGCTTTGCCACTGCAGTTCTGCAGGGCCTTACAGCCACACCTAAAGCTGTTTAGCTCCAGCCTCCCAACCATAGCTTTGGGATTCTACCCAAATGTAATGACTGCAACAGTGAAACACGAAAAACATAGTACAGTTGTGTACACTTACCGTAAATGTAGATATTCGAGTGTATTCACTGTTGCAGTCCAGGTTACCCTCCCGCCATCACCCCTGTCATTCTGGAGTTTATCTTTCCTTCTCTATCTTCTACAACCTATGTGGTGTATTTGCTTGGAGATGAAGGTAAAGTTTATATTAATGCATGTGTATATATATATATATATATATATATATATATATATTTTTTTTTTTCCCTACCTTTTTGGGGGCACCTGACATCGGGGGCAAGAAAAACTAAACAAAATGGCATCTGCTGCATGTTTTATACCCCTGACGACCTGATGTAATGGAAGAGGAGACAGCAACCGACGCAGGACCCAAGACTTTGGAATTCAGGCCGACTGAGGGCAACCTGCCAGCAGATTACCCCAAATGTAGTGACAGTAACAGTGAATACACTTGAACATCTACATTTATGGTAAGTGTACACAACTGTACTTTCCTTGGCACTTAATCTAACCCTAACCTGCAAACACTTGTACATACACACACATCCTGAATACTGAAACATTCAACAATCTTATGTTTCAGCATTCTACTTGCATTTCTGCCTTCCAATGTTTCAAAGTCAGTTTAGCCTGTAACTAGAATTCATTCGATCTTTTGACAGGTACCAGAGTAGTTTACACAGTCGGTGTTCAGGTATTTAAAATCTCCTATGAGGATTTTATTTTCTTTGATTTTTATATCCCAAAGTTTAGTTAGGAAATCATCCTATTCTGCTGGGACATAGAATTTATATAGTAGTTTCCTTGTAATATTTACTCAGTACTGCTGACATTTATTATTGTCCGAGCAATGTCTAGCTTTGAGATGTTTTCTTGACATCTACTTTTTGGGTATTTTTTTTTATGATATTGAGATACGACCACCTGGCATATCAGTTTTATAAACATGAAAGTCGATATACAGTGCAATTGGTGGGTATGCATTTTACATCTTTAAACCAGACATCATTGATGGCACAGATGTCAACAACCTCTAAGCCTAAAACTTTCTAAATCATTTATTTCATTGTTAACATTTCTAGTATTTGACACACAACCAAAATGACCTCTGATTTTTATCTGGTATATTTTTCATTTTTATATACAAAGAGGTCTAAAACAATACACTTAGGAACAGAAACTTTCATGTTAAGTACTTGTAATCCCTTGTAAAAGCAGTGAAACCTACTAGGTACAAAACACTGGATCGTCAATCATCTTATCCTAAGCAGACCGATATTAACCCCCCCCCCCAATTTGGTGTGAACAATAACCATTTGCTAATCTCCTTTAATCATTTTTTATCAAGCTGTGATATCTTTAATTTTGGTCCCAAGATGGCATGACTGGCATGATGGTGTCACCTACACTTTGCAAAGGATAATGAGGTTAATCTATTTTACATGTAGAATATTGGCCATTTACTAGGATGATATTTGGGATTATCAGGTTACAGTGTCTGCCTTATGGACCTTCAAGTCTGGTTTTGTTCAGTCTTACACATCCCCATATTTTGTTATGAACTCTTCCAACTTCCATGGGTAGAGGTGTGTGTGTGTGTGTGTGTGTGTGTGTGTGTGTGTGTGTGTGTGTGTATATATATATATATATATATATATATATATATATGCGAGCGTGTGCTTGCATGAATTTTGCTCACAGATCAGGGCCACTGAAGAAAGTTTAGCCTTAATATTCTTGGTATATTTACAACTCTTACAGATATTTAAGGGCTCCATGTTGACATATTTGGATTAACTAACTTTATCTATCATGTAACTGAACCACCTAGACCAAAGCCACCATAAGGAAGATACATACCAACACATAACAGATTTTGTAAATCCCCTAGTGCTAGTCATTGCATTATTACTACCATCTTTTACAGTAAAGAAAAAAAAATCAACATATGAGGAGAGAGTATGTCTGACATGGGCAGCTGATGAAATTTCAAGGACTACTACTGAAATCCTGCAGATAGCAAAACTGAAAATGCAAATGTAGTTAGGTGTATATGAAGCCCAAGGTTGTAGTATCTTAGAATATTCCCCTACTCAGTGGTAAAAGCATTGGGAAGTTAGCATATGTATATACCAGGGATGTGAAGACTACAGCCAGGCTTCAGAAAACACTTTAAAAATGTAATATTGAGTATCAGAATTTGTTGTTATTTGTTTGAATTCTAATTTATTTGTTGATGTATTGAGACTTGAAGGATCTCGTCTCACACTTGGCACTTGGCTATGTAATTTGCTCTTCTCTTTCACAAGCTAATTAGCTCACCACTAGGGAATTGCCTGCATCTTATTTACCTGGTTTATGCAAATAATCTTGAACATTAACTTTTTAACGACTCAAGACATGTTGTTTTACGACTTCAGAAACACTAGCCTATGTCCAGTCAGGCTGATCATTTGCATCTCCTAATGGCTTCCTTATTGATCAAGTCAAGCATTTCAGCTATCTTGGTAATGGGTTTGGTTGTGAATTTCCTTTACCTTGGTACATGGTTTGATTCACCATAAACTTTCACTAAACACTAGAGTGTTGGATAATTTAAAATCAAAAGCTACAAATCAAACTAAATAAAATTTGCTGTTTTGTAAACAACTCAAGTAAACCGGAGTGTCACTTTCTGTGCATTGAAAAAGTAGGCTGGTCACTTGTAACCCATAAGAAAAAAATTAATTTATGCATGATAATTTTTCAGACTACTGCATGTTCATGTTTGATAAAAGCATTAACAAATATTAACAGTTAGATCATAGTCTAAGAGTCTGTCCTTCTCCATTGGATTTATTTCACCAGCTGTGGCTTTGGCATTTCTTGAAAGTAGTAGTAAAACTATTTAATATATGGTTGAAGACTTGAAATATCCTTATAACCTTCCACAGCTTTTGATACCTGTGTTCTTTGCCACTAAATAAAAATTGCATCTTACCCTAGACTGTAAATGCAGATTCAGTTCTACTGTCACATAGACACCAGTATCAACAGCTCACTTCTGACATATTTGTCCACTCTGTGCTTTTCCATTGGATTTATTTCACCAGCTGTGCCTTTGGCATTTCTTGAAAGTAGTTTTAAAACTATTTAATATATGGTTGAAGACTTGAAATATCCTTATAACCTTCCACATGTTTTGATACCTGTGTTCTTTGCCACTAAATAAAAATTGCATCTGAGCTTAGACTGCAGGTACCCAAGAGCATGTATTGGCATGCTTGTTCTGTTTGCTACTTCTGAGAAAACCATTTCTAGAAGCTTCAGTTTCTACTACTGCTTGATGAATGCCGTTTTGATCCAGTTATAACCAAATGTGACTAGGTACTTCTTTTTGAGATAGTGAAGAACCTGATTAGTATCTGCCATCCATCACAATGTATTGTATCCCGTTCATTTAATTTCTATTAGGATGAGATGGTGGGTGAAGTGGTGTTAGCACTTTTCTTGATTATCTCTTAATTCATTAACACCTATGTGGTGTGAAATCTCACACCTCTAGCAGCCTACAGACATCTTGCATTCCAGAGCATTTTTCTGAAATATAAACTTAAAAATAAATAAGATAAACAAATGCAACTATTTTGTGAACAATAACAGCCATTAAAACTGTACAAATAATGTTATCAATAAGAAGTATTCTGTATAGTGATAGTGCATTTATAGTCGTTTCCATAAATACTGTAATATAATACACCAAACCCCAGATTATAGTTTTTCTAAATGTTTCACAAAGAAATTTTCATGCCTTAAAAACTATACAACCTAGGCATATATTGTCAGAATATTTTTGTTACCCAAACTTAAGCTTTCACATAACAACAATAAATTCCTTTTTAAGTGCATATTTATTGAACTATTTAGAGAAATATGAAAATATATGTTTAATTGTATGATTAGCAATATAATTGGCAGTGCAAATAATACTGGATATCTGTCAGGATGTGCAATTTACAATGTAAATATTAAAGACATTTTCTTCAGAAACATCTAAGGTTTCATCTAATGTCATGCAATTTAAGTCACTTAGTTTGTAAAGTATTAAGCACATATGAAAATTTTACTTATTTTCATAATTACTAACAAGTACCTTGCAATATTTCCAGTATAGTATGATATAACTAGCATTTGCAGTGAATTGTCTTGTCTCCCACTTTGATGTTTTACTCCATGTACCTGAATAGAATGTAGGTCTCTCAGGTATATAAATATGAATAATAAGTGGCTGACAAAAATTAATTTCTCCACTGCAGGACATCATAGACTAACAATGTTAATGTCATTTTATTGATAAGTCCAGGTCCTTTCTAATACTGCCTATTATTAGGTGATAAGTTATTTAGTTAAAGAAGACCCAAAAAATTTCAGGACACCATAAAAAGGTATGGAAGTATACAAATGATGCAAGTTAGACTTGAGTAAGTTAAATGTCTCATTAGACCCATTATAGAGTACAACATCCCTTTTGGAATCTTCCTCATAAGACATCTGCAGCAGCTAGAAAGGCCACAGAAGTACCTCACAAAGAGGATTACTGGCCTCAAACAAATGCCCTACACTGACCGCCTTAAAAAACTCCATCTTTACTCCGTAGCATATCGCCTACTCCGAGGTGATTGCTGCCTAACATATAAAGCTATGTCAAACCCATAGCTGTTGGACATGCTACACCTAAAGAAATCTCAATCCCTCCGAGCTACACGCTCTAGGGACCTAAACTTTGTCACCGCAATAAACAGAACATGCTGGAGGGATAGATTCCTGTCACAGAGACTTTCCATACTCTGGAACAGGCTACCCATCTATTTCAAGCAAAGTTCTTCATTAGCACTCTTCAAGAAAAATCTTGATGAGTGGATGGGAAATAGGAAATACTCCCCAGGGATCACAGCTGTGTCTCTGCTCGACAGTGACACAGGAAAATAACTTTCTTGGGTGGCGTAAGCCAGGGAACCTTGTTGGCTAGGCTTACGTAGGCCCTTGGGCCGATAGCCTAGTACCTACCTATGAACCTATGTATAGTTTGATTTCTGCCCTGTCATGGATTACTGATGGTGTGGCTGATCTCTGGAGACTTCTATGGCACATAACATTTGGTGCATTTATAGTAGGACTGTTTTCGGTATGAGGAGATAACATAAAGAATATGAAGAGTCAGTTTCAACTGGAAGGTGCATCTGGAATGTAGACTCTTTTGTCTGTTTGAAATGATTGGGTTCCATCTTATCATTTCAGTATATTTTCAGATCTTCTGATACTGGCTTGTGATGGCGTTGCTTCTGTGTACACATTCTTCTACTTATTTTGTGTTGTTATTACTTGTTACTCTACGCATTTATAGAAATTATATTTGTACCAATTTGTTTTACTGTGTTTCTATTATTTATGTTATTATTTGTTATTTACTGTATAGTGCTTAGTTGATAAACATTTTAGTAAAGATGACGTTGAAGCTGGGCTCCATCTAACTACACCTTACAAATGTATCCATAATGCATACCTTGGGCAGTCTGATTGCTGGAGAAGTTGAGGATAGGGTAACTAGGTTGATGTCCATCTTTAGCTAATAGCTATACCTATAATGATATATTGCAGCATTTTACATTTTATTTGTAGGTCTACTATTATGAGTGCATTAACACTACTGTTCTTTACATGGCTGATTTGGTTGCATCATTTTTTTAATGTACTTTTAGAATACTCATGAATATTATTACTTTTACATTTCATGCATGTAGCTTATTACAGTTTGGGTCTTTTTGTTATTTTATATGGTAACAAGGTCATATAGTCTGCCTGTCTAGACATGCATCTCAACCTGCATTGAAAATGTGGACAAAGGCTCTTAAAGAGTAGTTACATCTGCCCCCCTGCATAAAATTCTGAACACCTAACCTGCATAAAATACACACTGAAAATGAGAATTGTGGGATAAATCATTACTCAGAAACACAAGCTTTTAAAGTAACCTTGCAAGATAATAGCACAATTTTGTTTGCTGCCAGACAAGTCCTCAGGGTGCTGTCTGCATTTGGTGTAGTGACCTTACTTAAGAAAAGGGTGAGAACTGCATAAGAAAAAAAAACTTTTTCCCATGCAAAAGTTGTCCTGATAACTGTCCTGGACCATATCCCTTATTGCACTGCTAGCCATTAGTGGGAAGTTACCTTGCTGAAGGGAAAAGTGGAAGCTAATGTCAGCAGGGAGAAGCTAATAGGAAATTTGTTACTTGTTTGGGCTCTGAGGTCATGCAGACATGTAGGAACAGAAAAAATGTTATGTCAATGCATTTTACTCATTCTCCTTAGAATTCCCATATTAGCATATATACACCGCCCAAATAATTCATTTGTATCAAAAAATCGCTGTTATGCAGAATAGGTATCAAGCAGAATGTAGAAAAAACAATAACCAGGAAGCATGAATATTACACAGTAGGGACTACCCACACTATCAAAATGTATGCTTTTTTAGGTTTTGACTGTACTGTTAAAATTTTTTTTCAAAGTCTGTGATCCCATCAGTAAATCAGAGCATTGTGTATGACTCTGCACAGACTGAAGTATGAACTAACAAATCTGGCAAACTTAATGAGTGCTGAATTAAGTATACAATATGCTAAGCACCATTGCTAGTAAGACTGAAAGAACAGGACAACAAACATATACACTTGAAAGGGCACAAATACCTAAACTTTGAGGCACGTAATTCACACCATACATACCACTAACACAATCTCATAGATAAGTACTAGACTAGCTTCTTTTGCTGGCCATTTTAAGCCTAGCCAATTTCCCTTTTTGTGCTCAAAATATTTTTTTCCATTTGGTTATAGACTCGCCATCATGAAGCCCTCCACAATAAAACCACCGCCTTCAGTATGGTGACATGGCGGGAAGGTTTATAAATCTTAGAGGACAGTGCAGTTCCCTTTACAGTATCTTCCTCATCACACTGCACCCCTTACTCACATTTGCTGACCGTACAGTCTTAGTCTCATCCCACCCTATTCCTCTGAAATTCAGTGAGTGAAGTACACACACACACACACACACACACACACACACACACACACACACACACACACACACACACACACACACACACACACAAGGGTGGTAGTGTTGCTGTTATCTGTTCCAACTCCCTGCACTGCTCATATACTGTCCCACAATTTAGCAGTTCTGAGCTCTCCATTACATACTTCAAGTTTAATAACTACAAAAGCCTATGCATAATTGCTCTCTTCATCCCTCCTAGACAAAATACCACCACAGCTGAAGAGATTTTATCTTGGGTATCCACTAACATCCCCATTAAAACTGCTTTTCTTGATGATCTAAATCTTTTCAGTATCAAATTCCTTAAAAAACACTATAAACCATTATAGCTTTACTCAACTCATTAACACCCCAGCAAGATATAATAAAGTTATAAAGCTTCTACGTTAGACTGAATACGTACTTCACCACCGCTACCAATTTTTCATCCTCTAAGACTTTTCCAGATAGCATCAGTGATTATTATCCAACATTTGTTAACAATACCTCATAGCTGCAACATGGTATGCAACCTCTCAAGTTTTAATCCAAACACATTTCACACCATTCTGAAAATACCCCCCACTTGATGATGCCATTGCAAAATTCAATTTTGTGTTTCTCAGGATACTTAATGAACAGGCCCCTGTCAGAAGAAAAAGAGTCAAAGACAATCCTGCCCCATGGCTAAGCAGTCAAGCAAAGAATACATAGACGAGGAACAAGGCTTGAGAAACCCTGGTCTCAACACTAAACACAGCAAAACCTCCTAGTCTTCAAATACCTACGTAACCCTGACAAAACCAAAATTAGAGCCAACAAAAAATGATACTGTGCCACACTCCAGCTATCCATCAAGACAATCCAAAGCTTTTCTGGTTGTACATTAAGCATTTGGTATCATATGGGAAGAAAGATCAGCCCAATCCATCAACTAATAGCACCCCATTAAAAACTTTAATCAAAATTTTAACTCATACTTCATTGATACTATAGCCATTTTAATAAAAAATAAATAATTTGTATGATAACTCCGGAATGTATCCACAAGCAAGTAACCACTCTGCCACCCTGACACTATAAGCCATATTAAGCTACTTTATAAGAAATACCTACAAAATGTAAAGCCCACTACTCTTGCTTCAGCAGCCTTTTCACAGAGTATCTCAAATTTTCGACAGGTGGTATATCCTACCCTGTATCTGTATTAATAAATAGATCCATCAGAGAGTCCTGTGTGCCATCCCTTTGGAAAACATCATACATTCTCCAACTACATGAGGGTGGAAACTCAACTGATTTGTTAGACTTTAGGCCAATTGCAGCACTGCCTCCGTTTGTCCAAAATACTAGAAAATATGATTATAGAGAACATCTCCAATACTTCCTTGACCATTGGATTTTTCACCCTTAGAGTGGCTTTCACACATGACACAGTATTATTACTACCCTTTTCAATCCTGTCAACACCATTAATCAAGCAAGAAACAAAGGTAGCCTGGTTTTATGGCTTATTTCTTGACTTATCAAAAGGATCTGTCATCCCAAACTATTTCAGTGGCTATCTTCTCTCAGTCTGTTATCCCCATCCCTACATTGATTCAACAATTAATTACCTGTCAGACCAACACCAGTGTGTTAAATGGCAAAGTGCCTGTTCAGCTTTCCTACCAGTCCCTATTGGGGTCCCCCAAAGATCCATTTTGGGTCCTCTGCTTTTTAATATTTTCATTAACAAGTTCTATACTGCATCCAAACTTGCTTCCTTAATCCAATATGCCAGTGACTCAGCCCTCATATGTTCTGCCAAAACACTTCCTGTCTTCAACATATAACCCAGCAGTCTTTTGCCTGCATTGAATCCTGGCTTAATGACTTCGAACTCTTACTAAATCTAAAGAAAATAAAGCTACTCCTATTCCTTTCTGAACAGGGTTGCCTTCACTGTTACCCCCCCCCCCCAAATAACACAAACATGGAAATTGTCTTGCACACAAAAGTGTTAGGGTTCGTTATAGATGACCACTTGAAATTCAATTTGCATACACATCAGACCATAAAAAAGACATCAGAAACTTGGGACGCTTTATAGAATCAAACATTCCTTCAGGTACAGTTCCAAAAAAACCTTGGCATCTACATTTCTCTTAATATCCCTACTATATGGCTCTCCAATCTTGGCAGATCTACAGGCTACACTTAAATCTAAACTAGAACAATGCTACAATAAAGTGGCAAGGTTTACAAGAAGTCTGCTTTCTATACTCTGAAACAACTAAAGTGGCTTAAATTGACTCATTACCTGACCTTCCCCCAGCTAAGTAGGTCCCACAATACAGTTCATAATCCACAAAAATACCCAACGCTGACAGGAGTCATCTGGCATAATGCACAATCAAGACAATTACATTCACAAGGCAAACACCTTAATGTTCACAAGTCTAATGACTGAGTAGGAGGTGCGCTATACTCAACTTACATCACTAAAAAAGGAACTAAATGTTTTCAGCTCATAGAATTCTACTAAATTACATGTAAATATTGTAAATATTCATATCCCTATCAACAGTATCTCTCTACAAAGGTACTCTTGCTCATTAATTTGGGTAGCCCTCACCTCAGACTCTCCCTCACTAACACTAAACTTATACAGTTATTCACAATTCATCCATACCCCAACCAGACTCAACAAGGCAAATAGGAAAAAATCTGCACTAGACTGGTTTCTAACAAACAAACTTGTTAAAGTTTCATCTTCATTCACCTTACCAGATACATGTAGGGATCATCTACCAGTCTTTGCCCTTGGACACACAACTTCTCAACCCAAGAAATGCCATTTTGAAGAAGTACAGAGTCCACCAAATTTGATATGGAAACGTTCTTAACCACTCTTAACGTCTATAAACTGGAGCAGTCTCAAAACCTTTCTCCTAGATGAAGCAGTCCACTTATTTAACAGTACCTTCCTCAATGTTCTAAACATACTGGCACCCATATACAGAAAGAGGGTCAAACAAAACACTACCCCCTGGCTATCTGCAACAACCAAAAGAACCAATGCAGGATAGGGATAAGGCATGGAAAACATGGCAAGTTAACAAAACTCAGAAAAATCTCTAAAATTTCAGACACCATCTCAATCAAACCAAAATACATTTTAAAAACGATAAAACAAATCACTATGTTATCTTAAAAAAAAAATCACCAAAAATATCCCATTACCATCTGGAGCCCCATCAAAAAAACTTTTATCCTGTGGTAGAAAGAGCAGTCCAGTCCTTATTACCCAGACATGTGTCGAGACAATATTGCTTCAACAAAATGTTAGTTTACACATAAAACTAGCAACTCAGCTGGGGAAGCTCTGTTTGCCAACTCTGTTGGTAAAACATGGAATTCACTTCCTGCTGACCTAACTTCAGAAACCTCTTTAGCCCAGTTAAAAAAAAATCTTATACAATACTGTAAAACATGATGGCTGTCCTTGCTTTACCCCCCTGACTAACTTCTACCCCCTCAACTGCATGCCAAATGAGGACTTTCTTGCCTCTACATGACTATATCTTAGTTATTCAACTAATAACCTAATAGCTTTGTGTGACTGTGTGATGCTTAGATCCTTTTAATGAATGTAAATCTGTATGGAATTTGTAAAATGTGATTTACATGTATATATGAAATAGTTTTTTGTAATATGTATGGAGATTTTCTCCCCGGGCCTCTGCTGAAAATGGACATGTATCCAGTCGGACTATCCCAGTCAACAAATGTAAAATAAATAAGTAATAAAAATAAAATTATTTAACCCCCACTTCATCAACACCATAAAATCACTGCTTAACATAGACACTACCCATTCGCCCTAGCTTAACGTCCAAGTCAGTGGCAGCCATAACACTTTCTCCATCAACACTGTCCCAACCTGTATCATTAAACAGCACCTCTAACTAATACCTACTGTCCTAGTTGCAGATGACCCATCCGCTGAATACCTGAAAATCGCAGCAGGTACCGTTGCCTACCTCATCTCAGTACTCGTTAACAGACACATAACAGTCTTATCCTCCTTCCCTGTTGGAGAAATTATTCATCCAACCTTTGTACAATGGGGGAAACACAACTGATCTTCCCAGCTGTAGACCAATAACCATACTTCCCCCATTTTAAATCCTAGAAAATTGTGTCCATTCTCAACTCCTCAACCACATTCTTACCAATAATCTCCTCTAATCATAGCAGCTTTAGTAATTGCACAAATAAACTTCTCTAACAGCATTAGTCATAGCCAAAATACAGATAATATAGTATCTGCCCTTTTCTTGGACCTCTCTAAATCCTTTGACACTTTCTCTCATAATAAACTGCTCCATCAGTTAACCTTGTTTGATCTGCTCTAATCTAATCTCTCCTTGTCTGACAGGTCCCAAGCTGTCAAATGCCAGTCTGGCATCTCTACCTTTTTACTAGTCTCTGTTATTGTTTCCCAAGCCTCCATACTAGGACCACTGCTGTTTAATATATTTATCAATAATTTACACACTTCCTCAAAACACTCCAGACTAGTCCAATACACTGATGATTTAACCTTTATCTGCTCTACCCAAAATCTCATTCCTCTCCAACAGCTCACAAAAGATTTAATGTTAAGTTGTCAATCTCGCCTTCATTCTTGCTTGATGGGTTCGGAGCCGATCCTCGGCTCCGACTCGGCACTTGCTAAGCTCGAGAGTCACTTTTACCAGCTCGAGGCAGCCCCATATCCCATGATGCAAGGCGGTAAGTACCCAGATCTCGTTTGCCGCTTCGCTGATGAGGTCCTCCTTTTACCAGCTCCTGGTAAGTGATTTATACACTACTGCCTTTGCCCCTTTTTCAGTTTAAAGTTAATTTTAAACTTAAATTTATTAGTTTTAGACTAGTTTTAGTCCTTTTCTGACTAGAATTCCCTCTCTCCTTTAAAGTTTTTAGTCAGGCCTTCTCCCATCCCATCCCCCCCCTTGTTAGGGTGTGTGTGTGTGTGTGAGAGAATAGTTTTTGCTCATTTTTGGGATAATAATATTTCTTGGACAGGTGTTGTGTGTGTGTGTTTTTTACACCATGTCTAAGGAAAGGGTCTCAGGCTTTAAGAAGTGTGACTCGTGCTGTCAGAAGATGTCTCTGACAGACGGTCACACTTCTTGCCTATACTGCCTGGGACCTCTCCACCTGCAGGACTCCTGTGCAATTTGTCATTCTTTCAGCCAGAGAGTCCTGCAGGAAAGGAGAAACAAGCTGATTTTGAGGGGCCTACTTAAACCGGAGGGCTCTCCGGCTAAGTCGGCTCCAACCAAGGCTTCCAGGTCTTCCAAGGCCCAGGCTTCTGTGTCCAAGCCTGCGGCCTTGGCTCCGACTCTTTCAGAGTTGAGATCGGCTCCGGCTGGAGCCGATCCTGGTTTGCACAAACCTTCGGCACCGATGGCTATCGGTGCCGATTCTGGTTCGGTCACTTCGGTGTCGGCGCCGATCGGTTCCGATCACCATGTGGCTCAGGCTTCGGTGTCGGCTCCGACCGGCTCCGACACCCTTACTTTTATGTCTGTATCGGCTCCGGCCGGAGCCGATGCATCGAAACTTTCTGTCGGTGCCGATAAGTTGTCGGCTCCGACAGTTTCCATAGTTTCTTCGGCTCCGATGGTTCCTTCGAGGAAGAGGTCCAGGTCCCCTTCCTTGGAGCCGATACTTTCGGCTCCGGCATCTCCTCTCCTCTCGGAACGGAGCCATCGGAGCCGATCATCCAGGTCATCCAGGCTTTCTGACCATGATTTAGAGAGGGTGGTCAGTAGATTGTTAAAATCACAGGCACTGGCCCAGATGCTACATAGTATGTCTCAACAGACGACTATTAGTCCACACCCCATTGCAGTTCCTCCTTCGACTCTACCCCAGAGTTTGGAGTTGGAGTCTTCGGGAATAGTTTCTGCTAGGGCTGAGGGACAGATACCCCCTCCTTCTGCTCCTTCAGCCTCTACTCTTATCTCCTCTTCGAGACCTTCCTTAGAGGGATTCGGTGGTCGGGCTTCCCTGGTCTCTTCCGAGGGGGTGAGTGGCATCGGACCCTTGTCCGACCCCACTCTTCCCCTTGGAGCCTCGGCCTTGGTGAGCTCGGCTCCGACATCTGCCTCAGAGCCTTCCCTTTCGGTGGACGCTGGAGTTCCTGGTTCTTCGGAACGGGTTCTCTCGGACCTCCCTGGGAGGGGAGCCTTCGAGGTGATGAAGAGTGTGCTGACCACTGGACTCAGCCAGCAGTCTGTTCCCTTAGCTCCTCCCTCTATGGAGCCTGTCGATATCTCTGCCACTTCTCTTGCTCCCGGACCCAGAGATCCTCCGCCTCAGGTTTCCCCACTGGGAATATCCCCCTCTTCCGAGGATTCTCCTGATCAGTCAGGGGATCCTCCGTGAAAGAGGACCTGTAAGAGGAAACACGTAGACTCCCCCGAGTCTATCACTTCAGATACTGACTTAGATGAGTCAGAGGGATCCCCAAGATCCCCCTCTGAGGATGTCTCCTTTTCAGACATCCTAGAACTCCTTAGACAGAGGGGAAACTGGCCCACCAATAATCCCTCTGAGGATGAGTCGGTATACCTGGAGGCGTTTGGATCTCGGCCCTCCACCTCCTGGGTGTCTCCGCCTTTCGACCCCTTATGCAGGTTATTGCTCGAAGGCGTGGGCTGCTCCTGACTCTGTAGAGCCAGTCCCTAGGAGGCCTTCTAAATTTATTACTGCCCCGTCGGACATGCAATTCCTCACGAAGGTGTCCCTGCTGATGCCATGGTGGTGGCGGCTGCCACTAAGAAGGAACTTGCAGATCCTTCCGTACCTGTCCATCCTCCTAATAAGGACTCTAGGACCATGCATAGGTATGGTAAGCGGATGTTCTCTTCAGCGACCTTTGCTATGCGTTCGCTGAACTACCTATGTCACTTCACCAGACTCCAGAGAGATATCCTTAAGGAGCTAGGTGAAGTAGTACAGGATCCTACAGCTGCAGGGGCTCAAGAAAAAATTGCTTCGCAGCTAGGAACCCTTAATTCTATTGCTAACTCCTCCATGCGACTGATATCATATGCTGCAGATGGAGCGAGTAGGGCCGCAGGTACAGGTGTGGCTCTTAGACGCCAAGCCTGGATGCGGCTCTGTAATTTTGCAGATCCCTTTAAGGCATCCTTCACAAACTCTCCCTTTGATGGCTCAGCTTTGTTTGGTCCTCAAGTGAAGGAAACGTTGACCAGGTGTGAGCAGGACGGCAAGACTCTTTCTGCCGTAGGGGTCCGTTTTTCCACCCCTTCTAGACCTTACCCCAAAGGGCAGAAGGGTGGCAAAATGTGGTTCCGCAAATCCCAAGGAGTCATGCCGGATTCACGTGGTCAGTTTACCCCTAGAGGCAGAGGGGGTAACAATAACAGATGCCGCTCTAGAGGCAGAGGGGGTCCACAAAACCAGGAAGCAGAGAGCCTCTCTCTGACAAGCCCTTTCAGCATCCCTGAGATGTTGCCCGGCTGTCCATCCTTGGAGGCAGTCGGGGGAAGACTATCGCTGTACCCAGAAGCCTGGCGTTCCCTCACTCAAGACAGATGGGTACAGTCGATCATATCCGAGGGTTACAAAATTCCTTTCGAGGAAAGTCCTTTCTATCACTCAAATTCCCTTCCAGATGTACCACCCGGTCTAAGGGAAATTGCAGAGTTAGAAGTCTTAAAACTCCTGCAAAAAAGAGCCATTCAGCTAGTTACAACAGATCATTCAGAGCCCGGAATCTACTCAAGGTTCTTTTTGGTCCCCAAAAAGACGGGAGACTGGAGACCAATATTGGATCTTAGCAGACTCAACAACTCTGTGAGGAAGACAAGATTCCGAATGGTCACTCTTCAGTCAATTCTGCCCTTCTTACAGAAGGACAACTGGATGTGCTCAATAGATCTTCAGGATGCGTACTATCACATAAAAATTCACAGACGCTCCAGGAGATTTCTCCGCTTTCGGCTGGGTTCCAGTCATTTCCAGTTCAGAGCCCTGCCCTTTGGTCTCACTACAGCCCCCAGAGTGTTCACCAAATGTATGGCAGTGGTAACGGCTCACCTGAGACGTCAAGGATTCCAGGTGTTTCCGTATCTCGACGACTGGCTCCTTTCAGCCACCACCAGGCATCAGCTTCTTCAAGCCAGGGATTATACAATAAATCTTTGCTCTCAATTAGGCATCTCGATCAACTCAGGAAAATCCTCCTTATTGCCCTGCCAGTCTATTACTTTCATAGGCGCAAACTTAGACACTGTTCGGATGTCAGCCACCCTTACAGATCAAAGAATCTCAGACATTCAAAGTCACGTCAGGATCATTCTAGCCAGCAAGAAGGTACAGGCCAGAATGGTTCTAAAGGTATTGGGCCTCATGGCTGCGGCCATTACCCTTCTTCCCTGGCTCGCTTCCATATCGCCTTCTTCAGTGGATGTTGTTCACTCAGTGGTCTTACCAACAACTTCCGATCGTCACCAGATACTGGTGACACCGATGCAAGAATCATCTTGCTTGGTGGATTACTTCTCCCCAGATTCACCAAGGCAGACCCTTTGTACCCCCATCCCCGGTAGCCACTGTCACTACGGATGCCTCCCTGATCGGGTGGGGGGGGCATTATCAGGGCAGGATGATTCATGGGACGTGGCAACCTTTCGAATACCACCTGCACATAAATGTCCTAGAGATGAGAGCAGTGCTTTTAACGTTGCAAGCCCTCAACGACTTTCTTCCCTTGGGAACAATTGCAGTCCACACAGACAACATGTCTGTAGTGTGGTATATCAACAAACAGGGCGGAACCAAGTCCTACCCCTTGTGTCGAGAAGCGCTCAGACTTTGGCAATGGGCGATCTCCTCTCATCGGTTTCTGGTAGCAACACATATCCCTGGGAAAACCAACATTTTAGCGGACAGATTGAGCAGAGCTATTCTCATGCCTCACGAGTGGTCTCTCAAACAATCTATAGTGGAAGAGATTTTTCTGGAATGGGGTCGCCCATGTTGCGATCTTTTTGCTACTCCCCAAAACAGCAAATGCCCAGATTTCTTCTCTCTCTTCCCACTGTCAGGCCATCCCCCCAGAGACGCTCTGACCCAGGATTGGCCCCAGGGACTTCTTTATGCCTTTCCTCCCTTTCCTCTGATCCCTCAAGTTATCCAGAAAGCAACCGTTTTGAGAGCCAAAATGATTCGCATTGCTCCTTATTGGCCTCGACAAATTTGGTTTCCGTTCCTCCATCGTCACCTTTTGGTGCAGCCGTGGCATCTGGACCCAGTGCCAGATCTTCTGATTCACCAATCCGGTCAGCTGCACAGGTCTATCCCTTCTCTCAACCTCACAGCATGGTTGCTCCACTTCCTTCCTTAGCCAGGCTTCCTATGATCTCTAACCCTGTTAGAGACATCGTAGTAGCTTCCTTAAAATCCTCCACTAGGAGGATTTATACTAGCAAATGGAAACGTTTTTCTTATTGGGCTAAAGCCAAAAATATTGATCCCTTCACTGCTCCAGTACAAGCAGTTTTGGATTTCTTAGCGGAGATTTTTCACGCGGGCTCCTCTTCCTCCACAGTCAAAGTTCAATTGGCCGCTATCTCAAACTTTCATGTCGGGTTCGCAGATCACAACATTATGTCCCACAGGCTTTGTAGAGCCTTCTTGAAAGGAATCTTCCTCCTGAAACCTCCAGTTAGTCCTCCTCCTCAATGGGACCTAAATTTAGTGCTGACATCCTTGATTCTTCCTCCCTTCGAGCCAGCTGTTTCTTGTTCCCTGAAATTTCTTTCATGGAAAACTTTATTCCTGGTTGCTATTACGTCTGCTAGGAGGGTGTCTGAACTTCATGCTCTATCTGTTCGCCCCCCCTATTTGGTCTTCCACAAAGACAGGGTATCATTGAGAACTAATCCGACCTTTTTGCCTAAGGTCGCCTCAAAGACTAATTTGAATCAGGCTATTGATCTCCTGTATTTTTCCAAACTATGCAAACAGATCGGAACAAAAATTGCATTATCTTGATGTCCACCGCCAACTCAGATGTTATTTGGACAGAACAAAACAATTCAGGAAATCCGATCAACTCTTTGTTTCCTATGCTGATAACAAGAAAGGCCTTCCTGTCTCAAAAGTGACCTTGTCTAGATGGCTTTCTTCCGTCATCTCTGAAATTTATCAGCTCAGGGGAAAACAGCTGTGCTCGAAACCTAAAGCACATTCAACCAGAAGCTTAGCCACTTCCACAGCTTTTCAAGCTAGACTTCCTTTAGACACTATTTGTGCAGCAGCCACTTGGGCCACTCCTCATACATTTGTTTCCCATTACAAATTGGATTTGGCCTCCAGGGATAGAGCCAGTTTTGGCTCTACAGTTCTCAAGAGTCTGTTCCATTGAGCCACCCAGGATAGAGGTGCTAGGGACGCGGTCCCATCAAGCAAGAATGAAGGCGAGATTGACAACTTAACATTGAGAAGTTATGTACCTACCATAACGTTCCATGTTAGTTGTCTCTCGCCTTCTTTCTTGCGACCCTCCCTCCTTCCCCCAGGCCTGGACAGACCTTCTCTACAAAGAATTATGCTTCTGAAGTCCATACAAGGCTGGTCCTTCTACCATCCTTCAGGTTTTTTTCTCTCCTTCTTTCTTCCTTTGGGAAGTTATTATGCTAGGTGCTATTGCCTTTTGTTATCAAACGAGATCTGGGTACTTACCGCCTTGCATCATGGGATATGGGGCTGCCTCGAGCTGGTAAAAGTGACTCTCGAGCTTAGCAGTGCAGTCGGAGCCGAGGATCGGCTCCGAACCCATCAAGCAAGAAAGAAGGCGAGAGAAGACAACTAACATGGAACGTTATGGTAGGTACATAACTTCTCATTCTCTTCCATAAAAAAAAAAAGTCTAGCAGAATCAGACCTGATACTAAACCTAAAAAAGACTTAACTTCTTTGCACTCCTAAGTGTCATACCAGTGCAAAGCTAAGTTTCAAATCACCTCTGCAAATAAAACAAATACTGAGGTAGTCTCCAGTACTAAATTACTAGGGGTTATAGTAGATGACACTATAACATTCAACCGCCATATCCAACAAACTATCAAAAAAAAAAAAATCGGAAATTAGGTGTTACTTAGAGCCAAAAAAAAAAAAAATATATATATATATATATATATATATATATATATATATATATATATATATATATCTGAAAGCAGATGGACTTGATACTTACACTTCTGTATGGCTCCCCTCTTTTCACTAACCTGCAGTCCATCTTGGCAAATAAACTAGAACAATGCTGTTATAAAATGGCCAAATTTATTTACAACAAGCCATACTCCACATGGCACTCAGACACCTGAAATGGCTTGAGCTATGTCACTTCCTTACCTACTCTCAGATTTAGTTTGCACACAGATCAGTCTTTCTCCCTGAAAAATGTCCTACCCTAAGTGGTATACTATTGCTCCACTCCAACAGAATTCTCTGTTCTACTGACAAACATCTCCTGCCAAGTCACAAAGCTTACAACAAATTAGGAAATACTCTCTAGTCCAATTGCATCTCAGAATCCTGGAACTCAATTCCCCCTACAATCAGACTCCTCAACAATGCACATATCTTCAATTGTAAATTAAAACTGTCCCTGCTTGACTCTTGACTATACCCCTGCTATTGCCAAGGCTAATTTTTGCATAAACTGCCTCTCCTGGTTACACATACATATCAGTGACGTCTCTGCTCTCTTATTTTTCTGTCTTCTACTCTTCTTCATTATAATTATGTTTGACCTGATGTGCTACTATTTAACTGCGCCCAATACTGATTAGGTTGCTACAAAATGTAATTGCTTATTTCATAATTATTTGCTTTATTAATTCTCATTGTTATGTAATGCTACTAATGTTATCCAATCATTCTGTATGTTGTATATTTACTACTGTAAATAGTTGTCATGGAGCTTTGTATGTAATGATGCTAAATGTTACCAGAGTATCTGTATGTTGTACATGTAATACTGTTATAATTTCTTTTGGAGCTTTTCTTCCTGGGCCTGCACTGAAAAGGGGCTAGTTTACCTAGTTGAACTTTCCTGGTAAATAAATGGAATTAATGAATAAATAAATACATTTAACAACTTTAGTCCCTCACCATTCACTGTCTCCATCTTAACACCCTTGCTTAACCTAAAAAACTTTTCCTTACTCTGTCACTCATCTTCCACTTCTTTCCACCCTTAATTTCTTCTCTCTCTTTGACAACTCAGCTTCTCTTCAGCTCATCTCTAGTAGTAGCAGAAAGTAATACAAATACACTGTCTGTGCCACTACCACTTTTTCATGTAAGTACCATATGTAATAACAACTAACTCTTCCGCTTCCTCTCTACTGTACTACACTATACTCTCATAAACCCCCACTTACTACATGTAGTACAACCTACTAATAAGTTAATCTTTCATTTTTAATGTCTGTCCAGCTGAACAATTCTTGATTTTTCTGTCCTTCACTATAATTCTTGTACGATTATTTTTTATTTATTATTTGTAAATATTCAATAAATAAGTAAATGTTGTTGTTGTTGTGTCTTTTGGCTTTTCCCGGT
Organism: Protopterus annectens; assembly: GCF_019279795.1. Classification (NCBI taxonomy): domain Eukaryota; kingdom Metazoa; phylum Chordata; order Ceratodontiformes; family Protopteridae; genus Protopterus; species Protopterus annectens. The sequence goes on along the minus strand of NC_056739.1, from coordinate 1,530,362,676 downwards.
TAGGGGTTGCCACAGCGGAACTCCGGTCCGCTAATGATTGGCAGTTGATTTTTACGTGCTGAGTTGCCAGCCCTAACGCACAGCCTTCAACGAAGGTATGCCCATATTAAAAAACAAATACATGCACACATGCATATACTTATTTGGCTTCCTCGATTTGATCTAATGTTGGTTTGGTTGCTGAGTGATTGGGGTGGTACTTAATATTGAACATAAGGATTGCCGAGCGTTCAAAATGTCTAGGGACTGTTTTGTCATGAAAAGTGAGTGGGGTTAGAGGGATTGTGTGGTAGTCAGGGTTATGGTTGGGGATAGGTTTTGTAAGCTTTTGTGCGAATCTATATATTTTAGGGTCAGGATTAGGCAAGTGGGTGAATGTAGTGATGTTAGTATGTGGTTGTGTGTCTGAGTGTATCTTGTGTAGGAGCTGTCCATTCCCCCTAACTTTAACCCTACACCTTAACTTAAAAAAAATTGCTAAAACACTGTTACTATTCAGACAAATTTAAGGATAGTGGGGGGGGGGGGGGGTTCATGTGAAGATTGAGCGAGGAAGATTTCCTTTCTTCATCTTTTGCTTGTTCTATGTCTAAGGTGTTTGGCCTTCAGTATACCAGTTTTTAACCATGACATTAAGAACATTTGATCATACAGAGGACAACCGCTTATTCTTACCTAAAACTAATCTCAATGAACTACTTTGTTCAGATTTAATTAATTGGATTTGCACACATTTGTGCAGTCTCAGACTGTGTTTGGGCCGTCACACAGAGAACATGTATGAATTTCTTTAAAGACTACATTAAACTTGAATAGAAAACAACAAAATAGTCAAAAAAGGCAGTTTAATGCCGATGCAATAAAGTATAAAAGACTTATATTGTGCCCATTTTGTTGTTTTTCTTCTTATAGTCAGTACTATATTGGTAGTGATACATTAAAGTTTAAGTTCAAGAAATAGAAATTTTTCCCCAAGTTAATTTCAAAATGGCTACCTTGGTGACTCAGCCTAGTCCTAGTGGCCATAGTTTCACTTCCTCACAGTTATATGGAGGAGTAATAATGCAGTCGCAACTCATGATGCTGTTGATGGCAGTGGGCTAATGACGTTGTGGCTAGCACAGTTAAAACTGTAAAAAATTGTAATTTAAAGAGGCAAAGCAGAATTCCATGGCACCCTGTTATTTCAGTATAAAATTCCTTTTTTTTTTTTTTTTTTTTTTTGTTGTAAAACACTGGACTGTTGAGAGGTGTGGATTGAAAGAAGGCAGAAAAGCAGAATAATTGTAAAATGTGATCACAAGAAAGAGCTGGAGGGCTAACACTGAAGAAAAAAGTTTAAGGTGGAGCATAATGAAGTATGCATTTTCATAAGTGTATAAAAATCTTAGAATATATGTTATAGCTGCTAAATCATAATAAAAGTTGTCTATAAGGAGAATAAGCAATACATTAACTATCTATTTCTGTGATTACAGCTATGATGAAGTGGATCATAACTGCTACACTTACGCCTTAACATTTATTAACTGCGTTTTGGCAACACAGGGAAAGCATCCACTCAGTAAAAATGAGTTTACAGAGAAGTTTGTACTACCAAAGACGAAGAGAGCTTCTAGATACATTGCCATCTATAAGGAGATCTCTGAAAATTATTTTCATATTGTAGAGTGTTATTCAGCCAAAGGAAAGCAAACAAGAAGAACAAGAAGAGAAAAAAGAGTAGCGCACTGTTTGAAAAAAAACATCAAGCTCCCCTGCATTGCATTGGTAGTACACATGTTGTGATTTACTGAATGCAAATCTGTGCACTCACGAGGAATTAAATGTCTCAGAAAGTCTAAAACAAAGTCCTTAGGACGAAGTATATAACACGAAGAGATGTGTAGATAAATTCAGGTTGAAAGTGCCACCTTGTGTTATTCTCTCCTTACTGTACTACTGTAAAGTAACAAAATCAAGACATTTCTGGAGTGTTACAAACTATTTGTGTGTGTTTTTTTCCGACTTTTTGACTTCTTGCCTTTCTGAATTGCTGTAAGGATTACAAGGCTGAAAAATCAGCTGATGCAAGATACCAGTAAATGGTGAAGGTGTTTACAAGGAGTGAAAGAGAAGCCATGTGTCTGTCCACCGTACAACCTCACAGATTTGTATAATTAAATTACAAGGCATGGTGTGCCAGAGACAGTGTTTCTCACTTTCTGTGATTGAGTTCTGGTACTGTCTCTGTCTCCTTTTGCTGTAACATAGAACTATTAGCCCAATAAAGAAGTGACTTTAAGAATTTGTTATTTATCTCTAAATATGGGGTTTGAAGAGATTACTAACCTAGCACTGACATTCTTTAAAATTAAATTCAGACATGTTTTCCTGGCTGTAGTTGTGAGATGCTTAAAAACATGTGCATTTACAAGTACAAGTGCAGTATATAAAATTATGTGTAAATCTCATTGATGATTAAATAACTGAAGTTTAAAAGTGATAAGGAAGTTAGTATGAAAACAGAAATAATATATGATGCTTAGAACATAAAGTACAAACACAGTAGTATCTTTCAAGTGCTTTCAGACTTAAGCTACTCATAACCAGCTCCAAAGTTTCAAAGTGGATGTTTATTTACAAGAATGAAAGAAACTGGGAAATAAACATAAAATAAATTCAGTCCTTCATATGTTGTTGAGGTTTCATCAGTCATTTTTAGTTGATTTCACAAGTGTAGTTTTCTCAAAATACACAGTTACATTTTATCTCAGAAATGACTTAAATACTCAATGATGTCATAGTTCAGTCTTTTCCTTGCAGGACTCCTTTTCCTTCCACTAGACTAGATAATCCAATACATCTCAGTAAAAAGCAACACTCCTATTCCTCCTTCAAGTTTCAGGGACAGCTTTCCTCATACAGCTTCCTGAAGACAAGACATTTATTTGTAAATTCTCTTTAACCCAGATGCCTTTAATATGATATCTGCTTGCTTCCCCGGTGGGTTCATAGGTGCTTACTGGGCTTTGGTCAGTGAGGATCTTTCGAAACCTAGCCATGTACTCCCAAGAAGTTTTTAGCTCTTGTATTTTAAGTATGAATAACCTAGAACTATTGAAATACCAATAACCCAGAGCAAGGCCGGATTAAGACCACATTGGGCCTGATGCTGCAGTTTTCTCAGCATTGGTGCATGTGCATTCGACACTCACCGTGCATGCACACTCAGACCGACCAAGAAGCCTTAATTGCTTGCGATGCAACCAGCCAGCCTTTATTGAACATGAATAATAATAATAATGACGTGTCAACGTATTTTCGTAACAACTCGAGATTAACATCAAGCTGTGTAACATCAACATTTAATAGCAATTGTCTGAAAAGTGCACTTAATGCAGAAAAGGCTAAACCAGATCAACTTAACCTAGCCTATCTAGACATATTGTCACTCTTACTATTGCGCTAGTGCTGCTTACTTATATTGCTGTTTTTCGAGCCTTAGCAAGCGCAAATTCTTAGATCGTGTCAGTTAAGTCAGGGCTGCTCAGCAGCTCGTGCTCAATGCTCATAAGCACCAGCATGCTTAGCCTTTCCTGCCCCATTGAGGACTGCAGCTCTCCTTTGACTATTCCCAACTTTGAGAAGCTCTGCTCGCCGGAGGCATTGGAAACCATCATGCACAGATAGATGCGCAACCCAATCGCGACGTTTGGAAATGTTTGAGAAAGATTCAATGATGACAAAAGCTTGTACATGGTAAGCTGATTCATTCACAGTCACCGGTTTCTGAGTGCGCATAAATGCAGCAAACTGTATCAACTCAGCCACCAGTGGGTCTTCCAAGTCATCTGGATACAAGGAAATGAGATTCTTAGCTTTGTCCTCAAGCTACTCAATGCTCAATGACGTTAGCTCCGAGAGAAATACGAATGTTTTACAAATATCGTCATACGCCTTAATCCGTTTTTCCAGTTCAGCTAACAGACTGTCGATCATGACCAGATACGTCTGAGTTTTGAATGTTTTCCTTGGGCTGAGGTCTACTTCGTTTGCAGCTCCTTCATCAGGCATTCGTTTTTGCTTATGGCCTCGACGTTGTTCAGCCTTGTATTCGCTGTGTTGAACCTTTTTGGTTGTCATCTGCTCATACACGTCAAATCTGCCCCATGCAAACTGAACCGTGTTGACCAGTGATGCCATCAAGCCAGTTGCCATATTCAGGCTGACTGTAGGATCTTGAAGGCTAATGCTCATACTGTTGAGATGGCCAAGGATATCGTTCCAGGCAGTCGCCATAACTGCTATCTCAAGTTCGTCCATCCTGTGCGAAAATCCTTCGGCCTGATTTCTCGTATCTGCCTTCTGCTCCTTATCTGCCGCAAGCTTATCCAGGAATTTTTGAATGGTCTTCCACCCTTCTACCAGCGCTTTGACAGCATCTGCACATTCACACCTTTGGGTTCCAGGCAAATCCTTGAGTGTCAGCGTGCAGCGATTCTTTAGTTGCTGCCAGCAATATGTTGAGTCAGACAGGAATACGTATAGTCCATTGACAAAATTGAAAATCCTGGTACAGCCACTGCAGCTTTCAACAGCCTGATCTCCTACCAGGTTTAGGCTGTGGTTGCAGCATAGAATAAAAGCGGCATATTTACATTCTCGCTTCACAATTGCCTGGACACCATTGTACCATCCTGACATGTTTGATGCATTGTCATATGACTGGCATCTACAGTTAGCAATATCCAAGCCTTTTTCCTTCAGAAAGTTCAGAAGTATGCTAGCCATCTGCTCTGCCGTGTGTCTCATCATCATAGGCATGAATGTCAGGAACCGTTCAACTGGGCCCAATGGCAGAACGTACCGGATAACAATCGTTAGCTGATCGAGGCGTGATATGTCAGGTGTCGAGTCAATCAAGACAGAGAAATACTTCGCCTCCTTGGCTTCTTTAAGGATGGTGTCCTGCACCTTTTGTCCCATGAGCTTCAACAGTTCCTCGCAAATTGTGGATGACAAATAGGAAACGTGACCTTTCCCGCAGCTCGCATACTTTCTAATATGGCTAGCCAGCAGAGTATCATACTCCGCCAACAGTTCAATGATGCCAAGGTAGTTACCATTATGAGCGGAACCTATGATCTCATCCGCGTCCCTTATAGCATGACCACTCTTAGCTAGGAATATCAGAATGTTGATGAGCCGGTTCAGTATCTGGCGCCAGTAACACCACTCTTCCTTGACTTGTTTGGCGGCTAGGTAGTCAACATGACCGGCCTCCCTCTGTCGGCTCACAAAGGACAACATAGCCTCGCGATGACCATCGCTGCTTTCATGCATTTTTATTCTGGATTCAACTGCCCTCCAGTTGTCAAACCCGCCAGAGATGAACTTGGTCGCTTGAACAGCATTGCCGCTGAACAACTTGCATGCAAAGTAGAACACCTTCCCTGTCAAAGGCGAGTAGCACAACCATTGTCTACAGGATTTTTTGCCATTGAGCGGATGCGTACGCACGAAGAAGGTCTTTGTGCATCGACAGAACAACTCACCTGGGTATCGTCTGCCACTCTCTTCAAACCTCGATTCATTGTTAGCAGTCTTTTTGACCTTTCTTGGCTTAATATTCTCGAGTGTCAGCGTCGATTTCACCCCACTGTCCCAAATCATTGCTGAAAGCCTCCAGCATTGGCTCTAGTGCTTCAGCGATAGCGTCTCCTTTCACCTCTTCTCCCTCTGCTGAACTTTCCCGCACTTTATTCTCTCTTGCCTCCACAGTTTCATCTTGCTTGGCCTGGTCTTCAGGAGCACTCGAACTCGCAATCACATCCGACGCAGATGATTGAGATGGCGATGCTCATACTCTGAAGTATTAACTCAATTTTGGAATTTTCACCAAAAGCTTTTCTTGTTCTGCTGCTTCCTTCCTTTTCTTTTTCGCTTTATCCCATCCACTGAGTTGAGACGCCATAGCAAGCGTGTGCGAAACAGTACAGTAAACTGTTTAATGTAAAATTGATAGCATTAACTTGAATTCTTCTGTTAACAGTAAACACAGTGACATTATAGTTATGTCACAGAGCAAAGAATAATAGTAACTGTATAATAAATAATGCTGTGTATAGGCATCCGAAAGTCGGGCTCCAAATTTCATTCTAAGAATTATTTTGAGGTTAATATAGCAAAGGAAAACTGTTCAGCTTCCGGAAAAGTCTTATCTGTTTTCATCTCAGGAATGGGCCAAATGCTGCAGCATCAATAGCACCCACCTTAATCCGGCACTGGGCTCAGCAGACATTTACATATTAACCCTATCCATAAGGGACAAAAGTACCAAACCAGGGGTGAAACTGCAGTTTCCCATCCATTTGTCCCAATTACACTTGAGGTAAGAGAAGTACTTTGCCTTGTATAGAGAGAAAGACAATTCCAGAAATGCAGAATTCTTTGTGATACATGTCTGTCTCTCCAAAATGTTCTTTATGTTGCAGAAGAGATTAAGATCTATTGAGTGGATGTTTATGCCACCATTGGACTTGCATGTGTGAAGTAAGTCTGAAAGGATGCAGTTGTTTGAGGCAAAGATCGCCCTTCTGAAGCCTGTAAGATACCAAGAAGAAGGGCAGGGCTTTTAGAGGTTTAGTATAGTTTTTATGGTTTAGGACCTTGTGTTTCTTGTTGAGAAAAAACATGGTCATTCAAGTTGTGTCAAGTGTTTGGACAGGTACATATTGAAGAAGGTATTTTACTCAATGACTGGCATAGTAAGTGCCGAATACAGTGGAATGATCACTTTTCTTGACCTGGACACCATAACCTTACTAATAAGAATAATAAAAAAATAACTTTTTTACAATAGTGGACACATGGTGATTAAATCACGGCTCATTGTCTGCATAGGTTCACAGGTCCCTAACTACTAGATCAATTTTCAGGAGTGTGCTGTTGATGTCATATTTACAAGGGGACGTCATGCTTGTTGAAGGATACTGTTATAACTTTTTGGCATTTAGTTTTATGCCATTGTTTTGACACCAGCTATTTGTTTGGGAAAGGCCCTGTTGGAGGATCTCTCTGTCTTCCAGAGAGTTTATGATGGCACCAAGTTTACAGTCATCTGCAAACCTGGCCATAAACATTTTAACACTAGCATTGACCACTGAGAAGTAAAATGTCAAAGAGGAATGACCCAAAGACTGAATCCTGGAGTACACCACTAGTGACTGTCTTCTGGAGGAGGTAGAGCCACCCACCTTAATTTCTTGGGTTCTGTTAGTGAGACAGTTTGCTATTCAATGAGTTAGATAAGGATTTACATGCAGCTGGGAGAGTTAATCAACTCTACTTCAGTGTGAGATAGCACTGAACACCTTTGTGAAGCCTAGATATGTGGTTTGTACTGCTTTCCCCTCTTCCATTGCTTCAGTAAACTCACAGAAGTTGACTGGGTTTAGCAGGCAAGACCTGCCTTTGGCAAAAGCGAACTAGCTTAGATCAAGAGTTTATAGGTTGCCTGTGTCTAAATAATCCCATAATGATTCTTTCCATAGCCATACATATGAGGCAACTCAGATCTATGGGTCTGTAATTATCTGGGTTTGCTGATTCCCCACCCCTGTGCAAGGGGATGACTGTTGCTGTCCATTCTTCTGGCACAAGTCTCTTTGGAGGCTGATATTGAACAGCTTCTGTTGGGGGTTTGACAGGCCCTGTTTCAAACTGGCCAGTAGGCATCCTGGTATGTTTTCCGAGCCATAAAAGCAGTGATGTTATGTGATCCTATCTCGCCTACATTCTGACTGATGGGTTCGGAGCCGATCCCTCGGCTCCGACTCGGCACGCTTATGCCAAAGAGCGAAGTCTCTTATTGGCTGAGCTTATTATATCCCAGGATGCACCACTACCAGTCCCCCAGATCTCGTTTGCCGCTAACCTGCGAAGACGTGGTCTCGAGCTGGCTGAGCTGAGTAGTTATTTTTTGACTAACTTTTCTGTCAGTTTTGCTGTTTTCTTTAAAAAAAAAAGCTGTTTTAACAGCTATTCTTACATTGTTGTGTGGTTGGTTTGAATTTCTTGTGAAATTTGTTGTGTGACTGGGTTGTGTTTGGTAGGCCCCCCTTTCATCTAGGGCCTTCCCGGTTATTCAACCCTTCTATATTTTATATATAGTAAAAGGCTTTAAAGTTTTTGGTAGCTGTTTGTTCTTACAGGGTTTCAAAGTCCCCTGTCATTTGCGAGTGATAACTGTAAGCCTATACTTAGGGGCAGTAATTGTATTTCTTCCAGTCAGATTACTGAAATTTCCCCCCATAATGTCTCAGAATCCTAGGCCTTGGGCTTTAAAAATGTGTAAAATGTAGTTTCAAAATGTCCATCACGGACGATCACTCGCTCTGTGTGTATTGCTTAGGGCAAAACATTTACAGGAATCATGTAGCGTATGTCACGCTTTTTCCTCAAGGGTCCTCCAGGAGAGGAAAAATAAATTAATTCTTAAGGGATTAATTAAACCTTCTTCGAAGAAGCTTTGGCATCCTCTCCTTCTCCGGCCAAAAGAAAAGGCGTCGGTTCGACCAGTCCGTCGGATCCGACCGCTAAGAAACATAGGCAGGCCTCTCCTTCGGCTCCAAGGACTTGGGCCGAGGTGAACGGTCTGCCTCGATGCCACCAGTATCGACTCCTCTGGCCGGAGCCGATGGCTGGGGCATCGAGGCGGGTCACCTTCGGCTCCACTGCTCGGAGCCGACAAAGGTTGCCCGCTCAGACACTTCCTCCTCGGCGAAGCCCACCTCGGCACCGATGGAATCTGGTATGTGTATTCCCTCGGCGCCGATACTCATCGAGTCGCCTCGGGCCGGTCCCCTAGCCCTTTGGGGCGTTGGAGAGGCCGTCTCGAACCCGTTCTGTTTCCTCTCGGTCTTGAGGATGTCAGATTCTGATATAGACAGGGTGCTCCAAAGACTGTTCCAGTCTCCAGTCTTCCAAAAATTTGTTTCGGTTCCGACCCAGTTGGCTTCGGAGCCGATGACCTTGGTCCACCCCATTGCCATTCCTCCTCCGACTGCTTCAGCTCCTTCGGAGCAGGTGCTGTTGGAGCCGGTGGAGATCTCAGGGTCGGCTCCGACCCTTACTCCAACCCGGCCTTCGGGTCCGAGTTTGGTACGGACTTCTTCGGCTGGACCCGGGGTGATGTTTGGGACCTATGCTTTCGGTTCCGAGCCTCCCCCTCGGTGCTTAGGCTGCGGGACTTCCGTCGGCTATCACGGCTCCGGGGACCGGACACTCCCAGGATTCTGGGGGTCCGGCTTTCAGAGCCATGAGGAGTGCCTTGGCCAAGTCCTCTTGCCATCTCTGGCTTTACCGGCACCTTCCTGGGCGTGGAGACTGGGTCTTTGGCAGTTCCCCTGTCCGTAGTCAGCGGAGCCCGGGGCCTGAGGTTACCCCAGTGGGGTTCCCCTCCTCCTGAGGGTTCTTCGGAATTGTCTTCGGAGGAACCCCCAAGGAAGAGATCGTGCAAGAGGAAGCACATGGACTCCCCCGAGTCTATTACATCAGACACTGATCTGGATGATGCAGAGGGTCCCAGTCGTCCTCGGATGATGTCTCATTTGCAGGCATCTTAGAGATCCTCAAACAACGAGGCGGCTGGATATCCAAACCCCCCTCTGCTGACGAGTCAGTGCTCCTCAAGGCCTTTGGGGCTCAGCCCTCTGCCTCCTGGGTGTCTCCGCCCTTTGACGAGCTCCTGGATTTGGTTTGTCGGGCGTGGGAACATCCAGATACCGTGGAACCAGTCCCTTCTCGTCCAAATAAATTCTTGTCTGCTCCCCCCGAGAAGGAGTTCCTCACTAAAGGCGTGTCTGTAGATGCCATGGTGGTGGCATCTGCTACACAACAGGACGTGGCAGAGGCTTCAACGTCTGTCCATCCTCCTAATAAGGAGTCTAGGAGTATGGACAGGTACGGAATGCGCACCCTGACTTCAGCGGCCTTTACTTTAAGGTCTCTGAATTATTTGGCACATTTTACCAGGCTTCAGAGGGATCTGGTCAAGGAGTTGTCAGATTCCCTCGCGGGTAACCTACCTGAGCAGCTAGCCCAGTCGGTTAGCTCTCAGTTGGCTATCCTTACGTCAATTTCTAACTCGTCCATGAGGCTCATTTCCTATGCGGCCGAAGGGCGGGTAGAGCGGCAGGCACAGGCGTGGCTCACGGAGACAAGCCTGGCTCCGCTTGTGTCAGTTCGGAGGCCTTCAAGTCTTCCTTCCGACGCTCCCTTTGATGGGTCCTCATTGTTTGGACCCAAGGTTAAAGACACCCTTACCGCTGTGAGCAAGAGGGAAAAACTTTATCTGCCGTAGGTGCCGTTATTCCACTCCCTTTCGGCCTTACCCCAAGGCTAAAGGAGGTGGGAAAATGTGGTTCCGCAAATCTCGCAAGTTTTTCTCCCAACAGCAGGAAGATTCCCCTTCCAGAGGCAGAGGACGGGAAATTTTTCAGGGAGACGCCGTCCCAGAGGCGGCAGAGGGCCCGCAATTCTGGAGACCGCGAGTCCTTTCGTGGCTCTTCAGCCTCCCACACGTCATGAGGGATTGCCCGGCTGTGCTGCTCGAGCCAGTCGGGTGTCATTTTGCCAAGCACCTAAAAGCCTGGGAGTCAATCACTCAGGACAGATGGGTGCTTCGGATCATTGCCGGAGGTTACACCATCCCATTCACATACTCGCCCCACCGTCCAAAAGAATCCCGGACCCTCCATCCACTCAAAGGAAAATGGCAGCCGCAGAAGCTTTAAAGCTGCTAGAAAAGGAGTCATCAACGGTCCCCACAGACCAGATCGGATCAGGAAATTACTCCAGGTTCTTTTAGTGCCAAAAAGACAGGGGACCTGAGACCAATATTAGATCTCAGCAGACTGAACCAATCCGTCCACGAAATCCAAATTCGAATGGTCACGTTACAATCCATTCTCCCATTGTTGGAGAAGGATGTTTGGATGTGCTCCATAGACCTCAAGGACGCCTATTATCACATACCGATACATCAGGCGTCCAGGAGGTATCTGCGCTTCAGCCTGGGAGTCAGTCATTACCAATTTTGCGCTCTGCCCTTTGGTCTCACCACAGCCCCCAGGGTGTTCACCAAGTGTTTGGCAGTAGTGACGGCTCACCTGAGAAGTCTTGGATTCCAAGTGTTTCCCTATCTCGACGACTGGCTCCTGACTGCCACCACCAGGCATCTACTAATGGACAACCTCAAAGCCACCATCTCCTGGGTATTTCCTGGGGATTACATTCAATTGGTCAAAGTCTGTCTTGCTGCCCTCTCAGCATAAAGTTTATAGGAGCAGAGATAGACTCAAGATTGATGCGCGTCTTTCTTCCTGCCGAAAGGATCCAAACTTTACAGGGCCAAGTTCGAGCTCTGATCTCGAGATCCAAAGCCCCAGCCAGGATGGTTCTTCAAGTTTTAGGCTCAATGTCTGCCACGGTTCTTTTAGTTCCTCTGGCAAGATTACACATGAGGATTCTTCAGTGGCTCTTGTCAACTCAATGGTCCTTTCAGGATCTTCCCTCAATCATCACATCATGATTACGGAAATATGCAAAGGGACCTTCGCTGGTGGCTTCAGGCGTCCAATTTGGATCAAGGAAAACCCTTTGTTCTCCCCTCTCCAGTGGTTACCCTGACGACAGATGCCTCCCAGATAGGGTGGGGGGGGCATTGTCTGGGCAGGCTAGTTCAGGGCTCCTGGCTTCCAGGAAGCTCTTCTCCACATCAACGTGTTGGAGATGAGGGCTGTACTTCTATCCCTACAAGCCTTACACAAGTTTCTTCCTCAGGGCATCATCGCCATCCACACAGACAACATGTCGGTGGTTTGGTATCTGAACAAACAAGGAGGGACCAGATCATACCCCTTTGCAGAGAGGCCATGAGAGTGTGGGAATGGGCTGTAGCTACCAACCGCTTCTTGGTAGCGACCCACATCCCGGGAAAGTCAAATATATTGGCAGACAAATTGAGCAGGACAATTCTCTCTCCTCACGAGTGGTCTCTAAACCACACAGTAGCAGCTCAGGTTTTCAGGAGATGGGGGACGCCGTGCTGCGACCTATTTGCAACTCCACTGAACACCAAGTGCCAAAGGTTCTTCTCCTTGATCCCACATCAGGGAGTACCAGCCATGGATGCTCTAGCACAACCTTGGCCAACAGGGCTACCTTATGCCTTTCCTCCAATTCCGCTTCTTCCCAGAGTTATTCAAAAAGCTTCTCAACTGGGGTCTTCAATGATACTGATTGCCCCATACTGGCCTCGTCAGGTATGGTTTCCCTACCTGAAGAAGCATGCAGTGGACGATCCGTGGACTTTAGACCTAATTCCGGACTTGTTAATCCATCAGTCGGGACATCGGCATCAGTCCCTTCAATCTTTGAATTTGACAGCTTGGCTCCTCCACTTCCGACTTTAGTTAGAAGGCACAAACTAGACCCGGAAGTTGTTCACATTTTATCTTCGGCCCACAAACCCACCACTAACAAATTGTACCTTAGTAAGTGGAAGAGGTTTGCTATCTGGGCTCAACTCAAGGGCTTAGACCCTATCACTGCTCCTGTCCCAGAGGTCTTGAAATTCTTAACATCCCTGTTTAATCAGGGATCTTCTGTCTCAACTATTAAAGTCCAACTAGCGGCTATCTCTAAATTCCACGAATCCATGGATCCTCCTTTGATGAGCTGCAGACTATGCAAAACTTTCATTAAAGGTGCGAGCCTATTAAGACCCCAGTTTTCATCCTGCACCTCCGTGGGATCTTGATTTGGTGCTTGGCGCATTAACATCTCCCGCTTTCGAACCGGCTGCTACATGCGAGTTAAAATATCTGTCTTGGAAAACTGCCTTCTTAGTTGCAATTACTTCTGCAAGAAGAGTTTCAGAGCTTCAAGCCCTGTCTATTAAGCCACCGTACTTGATTTTCCACAAGGATAGAGTATCACTTAGGCCTAATCCATCCTTTGTCCCAAAGATCTGTTCTAGTTTCTGCCTACAACAATCTCTAGAGCTACCAGTTTTCTTCCCAAAATTCTCCAACGAAGCAGAATACACTCTTCATAAATTGGATGTTCATAGGCAATTACGCTTCTATTTAGACAGGACTCAGCAACTTCGTAAGTCAGACCAGTTGTTTGTGTCCTTCTCAGATAATAAACGGGGCCAAACCATCACAAAAGCTACTATCTCAAAATGGATCAGAGATTGCATAACTCAGGCTTATTCTTCTTTGAATAAGCAACTTACAACATCTATCAAAGCTCATTCTACCAGAGCTATGGCTACTTCTATAGCTTTTCATTCCAAGCTCGCTATATCGGAAATCTGTGCTGCGGCTACTTGGTCCAATCCGCACACTTTCATTTCCCACTACAAATTGGATGTGGCATCTAAAGGACGAGCATCATTTGGTTCCACGGTACTCAGGAGTGTTTTCCAGTGAGCCACCCAGGATTCAGGTGCTAGGGACGCTGTCCCATCAGTCAGAATGTAGGCGAGATAGGATCACATAACATCTTTTAGTTATGTACTCACCATAACTTCAGATGTTTGGGATCCATCTCGCCTACATTCCTAATACCCACCCTCCTTCCCCTGCCTTGGAGATCAGAAGAGATTGAACGGTTTTGAGTTCTACTGTTTTATCTTGTTTCATCTGACGATGTTATATAAGCAGGGTATGCATGTGTGCATGTATGCGGACAAACTAGATCTGGGGGACTGGTAGTGGTGCATCCTGGGATATAATAAGCTCAGCCAATAAGAGACTTCGCTCTTTGGCATAAGCGTGCCGAGTCGGAGCAGAGGGATCGGCTCCGAACCCATCAGTCAGAATGTAGGCGAGATGGATCCCAAACATCTGAAGTTATGGTGAGTACATAACTAAAAGTTTTAGTGCTTTGAGGACTTGTTCCGAGGAGATTTGGTGTGGATGCTAGTATGTGATCTGAGAATGTGGAGGGGGGGGGTGAAGTTAGAACTGAATTTATCTACTATGTCTTCTGAGTCTGAGTACCATTTGAAATGCTAGAACGAGTCATGAAATGTGGAGAGTGAAAAAGAATGGACTGGTCCAAGATGCCATTTCTCAAAATATTCCATGTTCTCCTAGGTATGACGACCTTGGAGTTAATAAATAAATATATATATATATATATATATATATATATATATATATATATATATATATATATATATTTATAAGTTCAAGAGGTGGGGATGCAGAGGTTTTAAGGAGAAAAGTGATTTACAAGAGTAACTTTTTTCCTCTGTTTTTTTTTTTTTTCTTTTTTGGCATTTCGACTGCCAACATTTCAGTAGGGAGCCCTAAATATAAGTATTGCTTTTGAGTTTTCTAACAGGTTAACAAAGACTTTGTAGATGTATTTTGCCTGGTTTGCAATTTTTACTTCATGTGTAGCTTTGGTTGATTTAATCAGGGTCAGGACTTCCCTGTTTAGATGTCCAAAACACTTTTGCAAAGCTTAACAGTTAAAGTTACAACCTGTTTATATTTGAGCTGCATCATGGGGTTAATTTTTTAATTTGTCATTTTATTTACTTGGGAGAATGACAGATCTATCTATCTAGCTATCTATCTGTATATCTCTGTATGTATCCTTTGTTGACCAAATTAGTCCCGGTAGCCTACTGGCCTCTTTTCATGGGAGACCTGAGGTGTTATTTGTACTACTATTGTGAAATTTGTCCAGGGAATCAGAGAGCTTCTCCTGCTCTTTTTGATAGGTGATATGGGATGTTTTACATCCCCTGAGCTACCACCAACTCAAGCAGATATGACCTCGGTTTAACATTGCATATGCATCTATGCAGCTAATTACTTGTGCATAGTATTTTGTGGAAAATGATTCCACATATGCATTGGGTTATCAGGTTTGAAGGGATTGTTGAATTTAGCCAGGTTTTCACTCAATTTTAGCAGATTAGCTTTAGCATAATTTCTGAATATCAACTTATTTGGGGATGCTACTGTTTCAGACTTATGGTGAATGTGACTGATTTATGGTCCTTTTTGACTAGGGAGGAAGTTAATAATTGTAGGGAACAGAGCTGTCCCATATTGGCAAGAACCATGTCCGGGACTTGCCACCCATAGTTGGTGTGTTGACTAGCTGGTCCAGTGAGTTTCTATTGATAAATTCCTGAAATTTCTGGACATGCATGTTACAGGATGTACAAGTCTACCAATTGATGGAGGGGTAGTTGAGATTCCTAGAATGGTGTTTGGCTGAATACATAAGGACTCCATACTAGTCAGGTAGGAGGTATGGGCCATGGGGACCTAGAGGGGGTCCTATAGTTGGCTTTATTTGTGGCAAGGGGGTTTTGTTAATACTAAGTCTGGCATGGAAGAGTTGTAGGTCATTATTCTGTCTAATAAGTTTGGAGGTGAAGTTTTGTTTTACAGATATAGAGACACAGCCACCTTTAGTACCTTCAGTTAATGTGCTGGGCCTGAACACATGGTAGTCATTGAAACCTTGCACTGATGTGGTGCTCTCATATGTCTTGAATGGGTCTCCAGAACAATAAATATATTAATGCATTCTAGGGTAAGGAATGCCTGCAGGGAGTGGAATATTTGTTAAGGCTACTAGCATTGAGTAACTTCATATTATCCTTATTCTGTTTTGTTGGAAGTTTTTGAAGACTGATGTTGTTTTAAAAAAAAAGGTATAATGGAGATGGACAAGGTTTTCACCAGTTTATGAAAGCATTGAGGGATAGGTGCAGGCCATCCCTGGTAAAGCAATTAGGACTGTCTACCATCTCCTCCCAGGCTGATATATTTATGTATGTATTGCATAACTTATGAATATAGAAAGCTTAATACACATATACAAATACAATAATATCATACTAATGAAAACGGTATTTAATAAGCACAGTTGCAGGGTAATTTTTAATATGAACATTTGTAGGTTAATAACATATATTGTAGTAACCACATACATAAATCATACTTCTACCCCCCCCGTCTCAATACGTGAAAGAAAAGAGATTTTTTTTAATTTGTTCTTAAGTAAAGTGAGGATTATGAGCATCACACAGTTTTATTGTTTGTCACACCAGGGAGTACTCAACATGGACCATTTTTCATGATGATGCATTTCATTTGGCTGTTACAGTGTCCACTGTGTTCCCCTCTGAAACATCTGAGTGCTGTTTATGTGATTTGAGATTGACAGTTGACTTGAAAGTGAGTTATGACCTTTGTCATGTACTTAGGGTCATCCGTTGCCTCTATCCATATAATTTGTGGTGGTGGTATACTGTTCTTTGGTGTTGTTATGTCCCTAGGGTCAACCCATGCCACATGACTTGCATATCATCTAATCATGTGGTTTGTGCTGATGCACTCTTCTTTGGCGTGTGACAGCATGTTGTGTGATGGGACCCAGAAATGGCAATTAGTCCAACTTTATTCACTAACACAACCATGATTAGTGCTTTCGTTTATAATAAACAAACTTCATCAGATGAGATTCACTTGAATAGCCCACCATACTTAAAACACAATTCATCATGTGACATCCTACTGTTGTGTGACAAGCACATAGCACCTCCTATGATATTCTGTCCTCAGCAGTTCCAGCTAATACCTGGCGTAGCACTGCCAACATTATTTTAAGAACAGAACATTTCTCACAACACCTTTTCTCTCATCCTAACTGCCCTCACAAATCACAAAACCAGAAATATTGCCCAAAGTATCTGTTTGATCACTGTCAGCATAACATTACAGTGCAAACAGTAATAGCAGTTCACACAACACCATTCCCCTCATCTCAACTGCCCACATAAATCACAAAGGCAGAAAAACTGCCAAACATAACTGTTTGATCCCTGTCAGCAGCATTATTGTAAACATAGTACTATAATACTTCTCACCAACACTATGTTATTCCTCTCTGTCCAAAATTCTGTAGAATGTCCCAGATTTCAGTAAATTTTTACAGCAATCAGTAAAGCCTGACACTGCTTATTCGTACTTCAACTCTGACTCACCATCTGAAGAAAAAAAAATCCTTCAGGTGGCTTCATGCCTATACTTGAACATTACAAGGTTTCTACTCTACTGACATTGTTTTAAAAAAGAAATAAGTAGGGACAGACTGCCCTTACAAGAATGGCATCCTTAGTGGTCAGCTAGTATACCTGTAGATAAGGCCAACCCTGGCATTGTTTAATTTTTGCTTGGGCTTGCCATATGATACAAGGGGAAGGAAATGGCAACGATGCAGTGGAAATCGTGGTGTGGAAGTGTGATACACATAGCTTTACATAACAGCAGACTTATCTTTGTAATATGTCATTTTATTGATATCAGCTCTATACAGTGATATCACCTTACTCTCATATAATAACTGAAACAGATGAGGTAGAGAGAGCATTAGGTTTTCTTCCTCTTTGGTCCGGTTTTGTCTCTGCTGTTAATGTGTCCACCTCTCCTGTTTTCCAGGTACCATTTTGACTAAATATAATGTGTCTAAAGTGGTTTTGTGACACGAGAGTTGTGCCTCTGGCAGCAACTTTTCTTGGCTCCTTGTGTCTTTCTGTTGTATTTAACTTTGTATTGTTTCTTTAATAAATGTATCTTGTTTGCTGACTAGATGTTCCTATTAACTGAAAAGCTGTTTTAAATAGATCGCCCACAGAAGTAGCATGCCTATGAGTCATCGCTGACTGTAGTAGCATGCCTATGAGTCATCGCTGACTGTAGTAGCATGCCTATGAGTCATCGCTGACTGTGCTGTTGTGCATCTTCATTGCAAAGACATTACATTTCCTTGACTTTAATTGCCATGTATTATATTGTGGAAGCTGGCAGTTCACTTTTCAGTTTTTTCCCTTTTCCTCCACTGTGGTGCATTCGTGGCATATATAGAATTTGGGAGGTTTAGGGGTTTCACCATCACACTGGGGCACAGAGAGTCTATGTGTATCATGTTTCCGCACTGAGGATTTTTTCCTGCTTTTATAGTTTTTTTGACTCACAGTTTTCAAAATTGCATTTTTAGTAATCAATGAGCTGAAAAAGGTATCCTAGATCGCTCATAGGTAAACCCTGTACAAGCACCACACACTAGCTACAAAAAATTAATTAGTATTGTGAGCTACATAAATATTGACAAAGCATGTAATAAGTTAAAAAAAAACATAATTTTAAATTATAGACTAGGCAAAACATTAGATTTGTGGGTTAATATAAAATGTAAATAGCAGTAGGAGCACATACAGCATTTACACATTAAAAAGTCACGTTTTACATTACAAACCTAATGTGAAGGTCTCGATCAGTTTATCAGTAATATGTTATATAATATCTATGATTGTAGGATAGGGTCAATAATGGCACGCTTTTGCATTCGTAGAACAGTACTTATTGCATACAGTAAAGTAAGAAACAGTTTCTAAGCTTAAGTTCAGATTGAAGGCCATAGCAGGTGAGATTAGCTGGCTATAGGAGTTGTCCAGGCTAATACAAACTTTGGACTTTATAGGATCAAGTACATTACAAATGGCAGTGTCAGTTTGGTTTATTACTGAACGTGTTCCTCATACATAACTCATTTGCTACAGTACTGTATCTCCTCTGAGTGCCTAAGGGGTTTTATACATCAATTTTCTGTGCTTTGTTTTGCATGCACTCTCCATGTTGTTACCCAAATCCAGTGTGTATTGTATTCATAAATAACTGTTTCTTTTTCACTGCACTGTATTGTCATGTGTGTTTGTTGGGGGGTGATATATTTTAAATTTAAAAAATGTCAAATGTTTTGAATAAAAATTAGTTTCTATATACTGAATAACTCTTTAAACCAATTCGTAATATGAACATTTCTGTCTCTGTTAATGAGTGTATTTGTTTGTAATTCCTAGATATCTAAAACTCTTCCAACATTTATCTTATCACTTTTATACTTGTCATAAAAACATGATGAACAATGGGAAACTAAAAGAAATATTTGCATCTTAAAATAAGAAAAGATAAGATTGTAATTATCAGGCATATATTAATAGAAAAACAGGAACTGTCAGGGTAGGAAATTCATATATAAAATATTTTTTTCCAAAGTACCCTCAGATGACATATAGCTTTCATTTTTTATATGAATGCATTATGGAATGCATTTTGTCTGATTAAATTTCATGCTGAACTAAAGTACATTAAACTGCTTAACACTACAAGTTGCATTAAAATAATACTTTATTGTAATATACTATGATTACACTGAGTGTAAGTATGGTGCATGTTTGAACCTTTCAGTGTTACACTAAATGCCAGTGTTTTAAAAGTTTCCACAGAGTAAAACAGTACTGATTATGTCCTACATGAAGAGCCAACTGCAGCAAGCTGGTGTACTGGAATATAGAGCTCAGGAATTAAACTTTCTTAATATATACTGTATCTGAACCTTAAAACTGGAAACAGCTGAGATATACATCAACCCGCACTGCTATTTTTCACAAACTGAAGAATATATATATATATATATATATATATATATATATATATATATATATATATATATATATTGCAGCTGAAAGCCCTCCAGGTGTACCATCTGTAAGCCACTGAGGACCTGATCGCTTTGCCCCTTTGACTTGTGTGAGCAAGGAATCCTCTCACTCCAGGTAAAAGTAAAGAAAACTCTAACCAGCAATCATCCCAAAATAGACTGCAGCTCCAGGTTTAACTCCAGGAACCTTGTTGTTACCACTTGTGTAGTAGCCACTGAGGACCTGATCACTTTGGGCCCCCCCCCCACTTGAGTGAGCAAGGGATCCTCTCACTCCAGCTAAAAGTAAAGAAAACTCTAACCAGCAATCATCCAAAAATAGACTGCAGCCCCAGGTTTAACTCCAGGAACTTTGTTGTTAACACTTATGTAGTAGCCACTGAGGACCTGATCGCTTTGCCCCCCCACACACACTTGTGTGAGCAAGGAATCCTCTCACTCCAGCTAAAAGCAAAGAAAACTATAACCAGCAATCATTCAAAAATAGACTGCAGCCCCAGGTTTAACTCCAGGAACCTTGTTGTTACCAATTGTGTGGTGTAAGTGCCAGCTTTTGTGACTACTGTTATGCCTTGTTAAAATCTGTTACAGTCAGCTAGAGTGCATACCCCAGGGGCAATAGCTACAAACCTTCTTCCTCTTAGCCCACCCCCACCCCTTTCATCCGTTTCACTGTTGATAATTTTTTGTATGTTAAGGTATTTATCCCCTCTCAATAGCCATAGCCTTCAGTCCCTCCTCCTCAATACTTGTTCTTCACTAAACACCAAACAGTGGTGCAAAGTCTCCAGTTGCTTTTATCTTTAGCTACATTGTGTGCAGCAAACAATGAGCAAAGGGGAATACAAATATAAAAGAGAGTAAAATCTGCCATTGCAGACTAGTAAGCAGCATACAACTTCTACCTGTGGTGTACTCCTACACATAGTTTTTCTTGGAGAAACTTTCCAATCCTTGAACAAGGGTGCCTGTATGTTTACCTTATTTCCTTGGCTGTCCTTTGATAAACAGCTAGGTTAGCAGAGTGCCTTGGATTTTCCTCTGCTACTTTAAATTCCAATTGATGGTTTCCTTCCCTTCCCCCACCCCAAAAGTGTTTGCTCAGGTACAACACACCAAAGGTTTTAAAAACCCTGGATGCCATATTTGCTCTAATTGCCGCTGAAAGCCCTCCAGGTGTAGCATCTCTAGTAAGTGTCCCTGGTCTAGCTGATAGTTTTTTTTAGCTTAGTTTTATCTGGAAGGTGCAGTCCCACTCCGTTCACTTCGCTTACTTCACTTTCCTCCCACCCACCCCCCTTATCATTACCTTTATATCTATCCATACAACCACACCCCCTCACTTCCTCCCAAATCCCCCACCCCTCTATTTCCTGTTCTCATACTACCTGCCTTCTTTGCTCCTCCCTACACTTACCTACTATCCACTATCAAAGACTACTATACCTTACTCCCACCCCTTCCTCTCATCCTTTGTTCTACATCCCATAAAGTGACATGTCTCTTACAACTCAAACTATACTCTTAGCTTCTCCACTCCTTATATTCTATCACCTCACCTCCTGTCACTCACAATTACCTACTCCCTATTTCCATCCCTCAAACACCACTCAACTCAAGTACTACACCACAACCCTATCTACTAATTTGTCCCTCCATCCTTCCCCCACCACTCTCATTCCTAAAATAAAAATATCTCCCCCCTCCCCTTTAAAACAAAAAACAAAGTCTACTTGCTCAAATTAAAACCCCATTACAAACCTCTACTTCTATCTGGTGACATTCATCCTAACCCTGGCCCTACAGACACTACCCTGAACAATAACCCCCATGTATATAAACCTGCCAACCCCTCCAACCCAGAAAAACAAGTACAATTCTGCTCTATCAATGTCAGGAGCCTTGTAAATAAAGTTCAAGAGCTCCATGCTTAGATAGCTAACTATACTCCTGACATAGTTACCCTAACTGAAACATGGTTAAAAACCACACTATCTGGACAGTGAAATCATCCCTCCTGGCTATAATATCCTTAGATTAGATTGACCTAAAAGAAAAGGAGGAGGAGTCTCCATACTCTACTCCAATTGTCTCTCACAAATCAGTCCCACACTAGACTTGCCCGCCTTCTCACCAGCTGAACTCCTACTGACCAACTTCAAACTTAACAGTTTTAACACCATAACTGTTGCAGCAATCTATATTCCCCCTGGTGATAATATTAACATACTTGAGAACATCCTGTCTCACCTCTCACATACCATCCACAATTAAATAATATACTGGGAGACGTAAATATTGATTGGCTTACAATACAAGCTCCCAACACTACTTCATGTATAAACCTACATGGGTTTGAGCAGCTAATCACAACCCCAACCTACATTAATAAATGTCACTTACCTAGTTCTCTTCTTGTCTGGATATTGGTCTCCCACCCTCAAAACTATCATAACTCCCAAACCCTTCCAAATGCTCACAGCGACCACTGTCCTATAACAGTTACCAGACATACTCCCCACCTTACCAAACCTAACAAATTTATTACCACCCACTCACTTTCTCATTTCTGTCCTAACTCCTTTATTCACCAACTCTCCAAAATGAACTGGTCTTACCTCACCACTCTTCCTTTAGATGAAGCTGTCCACTCCTTCAACACTACATTCCTAAACATTCTTAACTCCCTTGCTCATCTTCACATGATTAGAATCAAATCTAATACTGCTCTCTGGCTCACTAAATCTACCAGAACCCTCATGAAGGACCGGGATAGGATTTGGAAAATGTGGACTAAAACTAGGACCCATTCTCTTCTTCAGAAATATAAAGAACTCAGAAATAAAATTAAAAAAATAATCCATTATGACAAAATAAACGTCTATGCCAATCCTCCCTCTACTCTTAAATCAGACCCAAAGAAATTCTGGAGCTCTATTTAACAGACTCTTCATCCAGGAAACCCTTCCTCTCCTAACCCATGTCCCAATGCAACACCGGAAGACACAGCCAACAAATTTAACAATCATTTTATAAACTCAATAACCTCCATAATAAATTCTCCCCCCCCCCAGAAACAACACTAGCACCCCCACAAACTCTATACGTTTTCCAAACCGTCCTAACTCTTCTCTCTAAAAGCAGTATCAGCTATGTAAAGTCATTACTCTCTAAACTTAAACCTTGCTCCCCATCTGTTGACAAGCTACCCTCTTACTTCCTGCAGATTGCCTCTGAACCTCTTGCCTATCCTGTATCCATCTTAATCAACCGATCCATTTCTGAATCCTATGTCCTCACTGTATGGAAAAATTTCTTACTCTATCCATTCACAAAGGGGGCAATTCCTTAGACATATCCAACTTCAGACCGATTGCCATACTCTTTCCACTCTCAAAAATCCTAGAGAAATGCATTCACAAGCATGTAATGCATTACCTTCACCAGGAAAACCTTCTCACACCCACACACCATGGTTTCTGTCCCAAGCATAGTACAACTACTGCACTCATATCATTCATCAACATAGTCTCCCTAGCTCGTGTTAACAATAAACTTGTCTCATGCCTATTCCTTGACCTCTCTAAAGCCTTTGACACTGTCTCTCGCCCACTCCTTCTAGATAAACTCACTAACTTACATTTCTCTCCCCCAACTATCTCCTGGTTCTCCAGCTATCTCTCTACCCGTCAGCAATCAGTTAAAAGGCTCTCTGCACTATCCTCCCCTCTCACTGTACAAATGGGAGTCCCCCAAGGGTCCATACTTGGACCACTACTCTAATATTTTCAGCAACTTGCTCTACTCCTCTTGTCCCCAGTCATCTCTTGTGCAATATGCTGATGACTCAACTGTTATAACCATTGCTGATAACCCAACTGACCTCCACTGAACTACCCAGACATCCTTGCACACCATTGAGACTTGGCTTAGTGATAACAAACTAATACTTAATCCAAAAAAAATAAACTCCTACTCTTCCTCCCTAAAAACATCATCACACTCAAAAGTACATTTACCATCTTATCCTGCAACAACACTATAATCTCAGCTGGATCTAGTACTAAATTGCTAGGTGTTACAATAGATGATCAGCTTAAGTTTGATCTCCATATTACTAACTCGGTATAAAGAACTCATCAGAAACATGGACACATTTTCCATAGCAAGAAATATTTAACTAACACTGCCTGAATAACTCTCTCCCAGGCTTTATTACTCCCAACACTCCTGTACAGCTGCCACATATTCACAAACCTAAATTCTACACTTATTTCCAAGCTTGAAACTACCTATAATAAGATTTGCCAGATTTGCAGCTAACCAAACCTACAAGTCACACCACTGCTTAGGACTACAGCAACTAGACTGGCTAGAATTCCCTCAGCTGCTCTAACTATACCAACTACAAATCATCCATTCTATCCTCTATCTACCCTCCTTCTGCCCTAGCCTCTCCACTATCATATCCAAATATTCCCCTGCTAGGACACTACACAGCTCAAATCAAGAATTATTAGACATCTACAAACCCAAAGCCAAAATAGGCTGCCTTCTCTATAACTATAACCCAGCTACATCCTGGAACCAACTCCCCTTGGAAATAAAATCCCTCCAGCATAGCAAAAGTTTCAAATTAGCCATGAGGAAATAACTAAAGCCCAAGTAGTCTTGCCACTGTAGCCAACCACCCTGAAACCACCATCCTTTCACCCATTTCACCACCTCACTCTCAATGTATCTCTAACACTATTCCCCTGCCTCTTCTACCTCTTCCCTTCCTCTATATCCAACCACTCTTAATTCATACAGTCTCAAAACAACCTACCTGTCTAGTCTGTCTCCTATACTCTACTTCCCCTACATCTCCTACTAGCCATTCTTACTTTCCTTTCTTGTTTCCAAACTCCTATACAACTAGATCCTACCCACTTTAAATAAGCATCTGCCTACCTATTAACTCATTTTGCTCTAAGCAGCTTAAATAATATTGTAACTAGTCACATTTTCTTCTGCTAATTGTTTAAAACCTTGTTTGTAACAACTCACATACTTACCTGCCAATTGTTAATACTCTGTATAATTGAATTGCCTGAGGAGCCTCTCCAGGTCTCTGCTTGTAAGATCCTGTAGCCGATTGTTACTAAAATTTAATAAATTGTTTTCTAGTCCTGAGGAGCTTTTCTCCCCGGGTCTCTGCTGAAAATTAGCCAGAAGCTCAGCCAGACTAATCCGGTTAACAAACGTAAAATAAATGAAAATAAAATAAATAAATATATATAAACACACACACACACACACATATATATGTGATATTGAATGCTTTCCTCTAAAATACTTCATCAGAAATAAATTATTTCAAGTAAACTCCATTTATACAAATTAAAAAAAAAGGTAACCAATCACATAAAAACTTTAATTAATCCTAATTAAAAACAATAAAACAACAATTGACTTGTGATAGAGTAAAACTTAACTCTTTATGAAACAGTCAACTTCCTGTCTCTCAAAAAAACACTTAATGTTGATAGTTTTATTCATGCAAATAGATTTGTCGGCTGCCAACTTCAACTGCCAAAAAGGTGCTCTTTTTTTTTTTTTTTTTTTTTTACTTGATTCTTATAACTACCACCTCTTTTGTTTTGGTTAACTAACTCTAAGACTGAAAAAATATATTTTTTGTAAGAATTACATATGAGAGTATGCCTAAACAATGCATTGTTGCTGTCCTTTCTTTTTATTGCATATGTGTGCTTTGATCCTTTTACTTTGAGTTCTGGTAGTCATCCCTATGTAAAAATTTGAACATGTTGCAATGTAAACTAACCCCTTCAAATTACAAGAATGTCTTCCTTTTATCCCAATAGTACGTGATTGGTGTTGTAAATCTATATATGGCCCTTCCTGTATGCATCTGAAAATGTGGCATCCATTACATTTAAAGGTGTCCTGATTTTTGTTGGTGGGAGGAACTGTGATATCAATCTTGGTGTTGTCTCTCTCTAATAGTTGTTTAATACTGTGATTTTTCTTGTAAATAAAAACTGGCTCATCTCCTGTTGTTTTGACTATGTCAGCTTTACCTGCTAAAGTTTTCCAGTTGTTATGAATAATATTTCTAACAGTGTAAATGTCAACCAACATATCTAAACAATACCTAGTCACTGTTTCTCAATATTTGTTCTTTGAATCTACAGTAGTAACACTCTTTTTCTGAAAACCAAAGGTTAATATATGTCCAAACTGGGAAGTTAAGCTCACTTCTCTACTAACCAAAAGACTGGCATCATAGCCTCTATCAACAAACATGTTGGTAATAATAACAAATGTTTCATCAAATTTGCTATCTTTACTAATCATTCTAGAGACGCTAATGTACTGGCTTCTAGGTATGTTTTTTTTTATGGTAAGTAAGGATGGTTACTCAAAGTGAAGATAATTATTTGAAAAAAGTGCTCTTACGATGGATGTGACTATGGAACCTACTAGAATCGAAGTCACACCTAATTTTTGTATCCAAAAACATACTACTTGTCCAACTTCACATAATGTAAATTTCAGGAAGTCAGAACTAGAACTGATGAAGGCGCAATCCAGTATCGATAAAGGCTTTCCTCCATAACCTCAAACTAAAATAATTCCCTTGTAATGGTCAGTTCCAAAAATCCAAACTGACAAAATTTCAAGGTTTATTGTAGTAATACTAATGAAACAAAAATAATAAAAACATCCAAATTGAGTGCTTTCATCTCCTTTGAATATGAAAAAGAAACCTGCTCAATGGATTTTGTGGAGAAAAAACAGCGAGGTTCGAAAACCCTCAACTACAGCCCGACCCTCAGGAAGCACCCGGCCTGCAGCATTATTGCCATCATTATCACAGCAGTCAATTCGATGCAACTGACTTCGATTCAATTTTACATTTCGCCACCTCCTTTATATGCACCCCGACAGAGTCTATAAGATTTCCCACGGTTCTGGCAACCATGCAAACTACCTACTCGGTCCTGACCTCCCTGTAGACCATCCCTAATCAAAACACAGCGGTGACAGCAATGCTACCTGTAGTAATATACATCACTCTTCCCGGCAGACAAACACGACTTTCGGGTCACTTCCTCCCACTTACAACCTTGAGGAAGAGATGAGCACTCCCAGCGTTTCTTTTCCATGCCTCCCTCCAGGCCGGTGGTCTACAGCAGCCGCGCTCCCACTCGTTTTTAAAAACTCCACAAGGAAAATAAAAGAACTTGAAAAGTTGAAACAAGGACATTTTTTTTGCTTGTATTTCTTGGTGTCCTTGCAGTATAAGCCTCCATGAAGCAGAAAGTGTTACTATTTCTGCGCAAGGCGTGTCACTTGGTTCAACTACATTTTTTTCTAATGAAATCCAATTAGAAGCAGTTTGAATGCTGCCATGCAAGCATCCCTCGTTTACAGAAGTCCGTAAACACAGCTTATTCCATTCAAAGAATAAAAAGACACAGGAAAATAAAAAAATAAAATAAAAAATAAATCAAGAATAAAAAGGAAGAGGAAAATGAAAGTTAAAATAGCTTTTCCACTAAACGTTCGACCTTGAGCACAGACCTGGGATCAGTGATCATGGCTTCCAGTTTCCTTTGCCGATTTTCTTTAAAAAATTCTAATGTAAGCTATACCTAACTCCACTGTGAAAATAAAGTTGAGAAGGTAGTTAACAAAGTTCAGGTACCTCTTCAATTAAATTTTCATCAGTGGAGTTAAGCTATGCTTGTAAACATAGTCACGTTGACAGACGGCACTCGGGTGTAATGCACAAGAATAGCTCTCGCCTCAGTGAGCACTCTGGTATAACCATAGATGCATCCTGTGACGGTACTCGGGGTTATGACAGGAATATGGCAAGCAGTCTAGCTAACAATCCTAAACAAGTGGGAAGTACAGAGCTGACCAAACATAAAAACAAGCACTTTAGAGACACCAAGGCAGACAACACGGAATCGTCAGTCTGTAATAATCCAAAACTTTAATAAACAAAACAGAAGAACGTAAACCTAAAATGCTTAACTTTATCACCAAGTTTTTCATATCTTTAGCCCTGAGACTTCTTCAGAATCTTACCCACATCACCAAAAACCATTCCTATATATCAAACTAAGCATCAATTAATGTCATATGTTCTGCCCCAACTCTTCCTGAACTGCAGAACTTAACCCAAACATCCTTCAATGCTATTGAATCATGGTTGGCAGATGCCCAATTAATCTTGAACCCAAATAAAACTAAAGTCATACTCTTCCACTCCACTAAATTCAAAACCCAATCCACTTACTTCAACATCACATCCAGTAATAAGACTTTGATTGAACCAGTACCATCCACCCAACTTTTCTGTGTTGCTATTGATCAAAATCTGAAGTTCGACTTAACACATTGCCCAGACTGTAAAAAAAGTACACAAGAAAATAGGTACCTTATACAGATGCAAAAACTACCTAACCACAAACTCCAGAATAACCACAACCAGTACTCATCTTATGTCAGCTTTACGCCTCATCCATCTTTACCAACCTCTCCAAATCAGACCTAAGCTAGCTAGATGCCTGCTATAATAAGATAGCTAAATTTGCCACTAGTTGTCCTCCTGGAACCCATCATTGTAAGGCCCTAAGACAACTATCTTGGTTAGAACTGCCCCACCAACTCATTCTCACGCAACTTTCTACCTCCCACCAAATTTATTATAAACCCGATAAATCACCAGCTCTACAAGGCCTCCTCAATCCCCATATAAGTATCCGTCCAGTAAGATCCACTAATAAAGCTCTAGTAGAAGTAAGCAGGAGTAAAAATAGCTCAGGTGACTCTCTATACTCCTACTGCATTGCTAAACTGTGGAATGCCTTACCACTTGAAATTAGAACTATAACTAGCTTAAAAAACTTCAAGCATCACATTAAAGCCCACCTGAACAATTCCTGGACTTGTATATGTATTGGACATGGGTAGCCCAAACCATGGAACTAGCTGATTTTAAAATTTTAATTGCATATGTAATGAGCTTTGAATTTAAGCCATATGACTACCTTATATTGTTTTTTTTATTTCTCACTGTCAGTTTGCTATGCTACCTGTATACAAGACTAAGCATCGTAATTGCACTCTTATTGTATACAATGCCACTACCTGCTACTACTGTAAGAACTGCCTTCTAGAAGCATTGTTATACAAGGTTATTGGTCTTGTCTCCCACTTGACCAATTTATTCTGTTCTAGTCTTTTTACCATTATGAATGTCTGTTACTATTTATTTCTTTATTGTATTACATAATTTTCTTTCTACTAACAAAATAGTTTACTAACAATGGAGCTTTTCTCCCCAGGCCTCTGCTGAAAAAGGGTTTTATGCCTAGTCGGACTCACCCAGTAAACAAATGTAAAATAAATAACATAATCATTAAAGTGGATAATAAGACAATTAAAAGCAGTGAATACAAAAAAACTGTTCAAAAGGATCATTCAAACCTATAAAATACAATATGCTTACATATAAAAACATCCCTATCCAACCTAGGAGGCTATAAAAAAACAATGCATTTTAAAATTTATGTTATATATATGTTATGATAAATAAAAAAAATACATGTTATAGTCTTCCATTATTCCTTAAATATACATAACAATGCTACCCTCTAGTGGTGACAACTGAATAACACTGTAGAGTTACTTAAACTAAAAACTACAAATACAAAGGATTACAGTTAAAAAGCAGTGTATATATATATATAACACAAACCCGTAAAACCTTTATCAATAATATTATGTGGAATAAAAAACAGTTAAAATCGTTAGAAATAATGGGATAAAATAAATCATAACCGTAGCTGCTCTTATTTTTAATAGAGGTACTATGGAAATATTATTATTCAAGCCGGGAGTCTCATTGGCCTGAAAATAAATTTGCTAGTAAGTTTCCCGGTATTCAATTCTCTCTTCCCATAACCCTCCTCTAATATTCCTAGGGACACTTTCCAAAACAAAAAAGTAAACCTAAAATTTTTGCAGGCCAAACTGTATTTAAACAATGCATTATTATGGTTAGATGTAGTTATATCATAATAATGCTCATAAATTCTCTTTTTCAGAGTTCTCTCAGTTTTGCCCACATAAAAAGCATTGCATGCTGTACAGGTAGCCAAGTATATAAGACCTTTGCTCTCACAATTATTATACTCTTTAGATTGTATCAATGTGTCCCTACTTGGAATAGATATGCAGCTAGAATTGTTCACATTACATAGATTGCGTACACCAACCACACTTAAAAGTGCCAAAATTCCTGGTATATGAATCTTGACCACCCTTATTCTTATATTCTAAAATACTCTTAATGTTCATAGGTTCATAGGTAGGTAACTAGGCTATCGGCCCAAGGGCCTAAGTAAGTCTAGCCAACAAGGTTCCCTGGTTTACACCACCCAAGAAAGTTAATTTCCTGTGCCCCTGTCGAGCTGAGCCACAGAGGTGATCTCCGGGGTGTATTTCCTATTTCCCATCCACTCATCAAGATTTTTCTTGAAGTGTGCTAATGAGGAACTTTGCTTGACATAGATGGGTAGCTTGTTCCAGAGCATAGGAAGTCTCTGGGATAGGAATCTATCCCTCCAGCATGTCCTGTTTATTGTGGTGACAAGGTTTAGGTCCCTAGAGCGTGTAGCTAGGGGGGATTGGGATTTCTTAAGGTGTAGCATGTCCAACAGCTCTGGGTTTAACATAGCTTTTTATGTTAGACAGAGATCTTCTCAGAGTAGTTGATATGCTACAGAGTAAAGCTGGAGTTTTTTGAGATGGTCAGTGTAGGGCATCTGTTTGAGGCCAGTAATCCTCTTTGTGAGGTACTTCTGTGGCCTTTCCAGAAGCTGCAGATGTCTTGTGAAGTACAATCCAAAAGGGGCGTTGTACTCTATAATTGGTCTACTGAGTGCCGAGTAGAGGGGAACAATGACCTCTTTTTTCCTGGATGAGAACCATTTGTGATGAGGTGTGCTACATAGAAGGATTTCCTGACTACTGTGGCGATGTGATTGTCAAAGGAGAGACTACTGTCCACCTGGATCCCAAGGTCTCTTCACACATTCGGCGTTAAGTAGACTGCCGTTTATGTGGTAGTTCATGGGTACAGAGTTTTTACCAAAGGGGATGACAATGCACTTTTAGACATTGAGCTTGAGGCCATGCCTCTGACACCAGGCATTTGTCTCACTGAGGCCCTTCTGTAGGATGTTCACATCATTTGGGGACTCGACTATGGCTCCTAGTTTGCAGTCATCTGCGAACTTCATTAGACAGAGGCCTTTCTGTGTTAGCCTGTACTTCAGAGAAGTAGATCCCAAACAAGAGAGGTCACAGGACAGAACCCTGTGGTACTCCACTTGTCACTGGTTTGAACTCAGATTTGGAGTCTGCAACTTTTACAGTGTGGGTTCTGTCAGTGAGTCAGTTGGCAACCCATCTTGTGACATAGGGATTTATACCTAGTTTTGTGAGTTTAGCTATAATTCCAGAATGGGGAATGGTGTTGAAAGCCTTGGCGAGGTCAAGATAGGCTGTGTGAACCACCTTATCCTCGTCTGTGGCTTTGGTGACTGCCTCAAAGAAGTCAATCAGGTTCAGAAGGCATGATCTGCCTTTCACAAACCCAAACTGGGTGGGGTCCAGAGTTTGGAGGTTACCAATGTCTTTGTTTATGAGTTCCATGGTGATCCGTTCCATGGCCTTGCAGACCAGGCTCGTCAGGCTAAGAGGGCAATAGTTCCCAGGTTCAGTGGTGGCTATCCCAAACAGTGGGATAACTGTTGCTGTGCACCATTCAGTGGGCACAAAGCCTGATGTGAGACTATGATTGAACATGGTGCTTAGGTGGGGAGCCAGTTCGTTCTGAAGTTCGTGTAAAACACAGCCTGGAATGTTGTCCGGTCCCATGGATGCTGTGTTTTTGGTTTTAGAGAGTGCAGCTTTTACCTGCATAGATGTGATTACAGGGACTTGGCATTCTTCCTGTATAGATATGGGCCCTTTAGGGGGTGAGAGGGGGATAAAATTAGCATTGAACCTATCTGCCAGGATGTTGGCAATATCAGTTGGTTTTGTAATTTTCGTGCCATTGTGCTGTAACTCAGAGCAGATCTGGGTGTTGCCATTGAGATTCTTGACATAGCTATAGAATGCTTTGTGATTGCCTTTAGAATCAGTGGCAAATTTGTTTTCGTAGCTAGCTTTGGAAGAACTTATAAGGGATCTCAGCTTCTTACTGAGGCTGACCAGGGAGCTCCTCCACTCATGGGATTTTATTCTCTTTTGCAACAGTTTCTTCCTTCTGTTGTAAAGTTTGTTTATAGCAGGGGACCACCAGATTGGCTTCTTTTTTTTGGAGGCTAGCATCTTGGTTCTGTTTGGGATAGCACAATCCATGCACACATGTAAGTGCTTATAGAGTGCATTTGTGTAGGATTCAGCAATCGTAACTGTATTGTCCATCTGCATGGGTGTCATGAAGTTCGCAACTTCTATCTTAAGAAGCATGAAGTTGGCTTTGGAGAAATTTTTTACCATGGTTTCCTTAATGGTGGGTGGGTGTGGGATGTGGATATCTAGGGTGATTAGCTTATGGTTGGATCTGACCAACGAGGAGTTGATTTCAGGTATGGAACACCGGTCACTCATGTTGGTAATGACTAGGTCTAGGATATTGTTGCCCCTGGTGGGGGTGTGGATAAGTTGATCCAGGGCATTGGAATTTATGAATTCCAGAAAGCGTTGAGTGAAGGAGTTGGTACATGAGTAGTTTTCCCAGTTAATGGTGGGGTAGTTGAAATTGCCCATTATTAGGGTGTTTGGTTGAGCCCTAATATTTTCCAGTATATCAAGAAAAGAGGAGTGGGACAATTTGGATTGCAGTTTTGCCCAGTTAGTTGCACTTGTATAACCTCGGATGCATTATGCTGGGCAACTAGCCTGGAAATGTGGATATCCTTAATGAATATGGACACACCTCCGCCTTTGGTGTTCTGGCCCAGGTTAGATGGCCGAAAAGTGTGGTATGAGTTATAGCCTGCTAATGCAGGGGTGCTCTCTAGAGCCTTGAACCAGGTCTTAGTCACTGCACAGATATCGATGTTCTGCATTTTAAGGAGTGCCTCGAGTGAGTGCATTTTGAGATTTAGACTTCTAGCATTGAGTAGCATTACCCTCAGTTTTTGCTTGCCTGTTCCTATTACGGTGGTGAATTTGTCATTTGAATCTTGCCTAAAAAAGGCACTATAGGGGCGGCAAGAGCCTTAGCCAGTGTCTGGAATCCCAGGGGCGACAGGTGCAGGCCATCTCTGGCAAAGCATTGTGGTCTGTCGACCATGTCATCCCAGGCAGACCAATACTGGATCCCCTTAGAATGACACCAGAAGCTTAGCCAATTGTTGAAGTCAATCATTTTGCCCTTGTACTGCAGTATCATTTCCTTTTATAAGTAAACTGAATAGGGCCATTAAATAAATTGTCTACATCTGTGAATTTTCTAAAAAGTTCCCAGTACATATAAATAATCCTAGTTATATTAGAAGTATTAGTATTATAACTAGTAATAAAAGTTCCTGAATGGTTGGAAGTATTAACTCCTTGGACTCCAGCCTTACTATTCTTGTTCTTGGAATACAGTCTTACACCCTTTTCCCCAATAAAGGGAAATATTTGTTGACCCTATCCCTTTTAACTTCCTGAACAACTTCATTTCAGTAAACCAATACAATATTCCCTTTCCAAAAACATATTTTGTATTAAATCATATTCTTTTAGAAAATCACCCTCTTCGGAAGTCATCCTGGAGGCCCTAATAAATTGCCCTTTCACAATACTATGTTTCTGTTTATAAGGGTGGGCACTAATATAATGTAAGTAGGAGTTGGAGAAGGTTGATTTTCTATATATAGTTGATTTAAACCTTCTTTCATAATCTACAGTATGTAAAGTAACATTCAAACAGCTAACAATCCTCCAAAGCTGAAGTAGAAACAAGCAATGAAAGAGATTATGCATTATTATATTTCAGGAGACCTTAGCAGCATTAGAAAAGGCTTATGCCATATGTGTGCATTAGTATGACATTGTGCAACTGACTGTCAGCATACACTTTAGGTCGGTTTGCAGCTGTAGTAGAGGGTTGGGTAGGTTCTACAACACTGCCATAGTCCAACATCCACAGTCCACAGGGATTTTAAAAAGAAAACATAATTATGAAAATGTACTACCAAAATCAATACATTAGAGAACTCCTTTTCCAATCTGGCAGTACATTCTACCAAATTGGAAAGAAGTACTTTGTACCAGTTTTGGTGGTACATCTTTATGATTTTGAACTATATGGCTCCCAATTCAACTGTCCTTGGTTTTCCTTTACACCTCTTAACCTCTTAGTACAAGAATTCTGGGCAAAGCTAAAAATAATGGTGAGACAAAGGCCTAAAATCAGGGACAGATTTTAAATACTGCTCTTTTAAACTTGGAAAGTTGTTAGAATAACAGATTTTACTTTAGCATTTGTTTTCTGAAACTCAAATGTGTGCTGTAATTTTGTGACTTCACTCCTCAATGTTTGGTAGAAAACACATTTTATAAGAAACAGACCAAAAACTGCAAGGTAAACAATATGGACGTTTTGCAACATTCTGGACAGTTGAGACATATGCTCTTCTCTATTAAAAATAAATGAAGCTCTTGGATTTCTTTTTCATTCCAATTTGGGCACATCCCTCCCTAGGTTAATATTTTTATTACACTAGCTGAGTAAATGTAGAAATCACATTTTGTAGACACCAAGACCTCTTAGTTTGCATTTTCTATGTTACATAGACCATCTGCCTGATAGAGAGATAATTTAAAACTAATGAAGAGAGGTAGTGATTCATGAATATTAGTGTCACTAATCCTTGCAGCACTTAAAACTGTGCCAACAATTCAGTAGTTCCATACAAAGAGCCATGTTCAGTCTGAGGAAAGGAATAACAATGTCAGATTAGTTTTCATTTTCATAGAACTCCCATTAGATGAAGCACTCAGTTTCATTTGCATTCTGCTTCATCGTCTTTATTTTAGAACTTAGTTTCATTTTAGAGAGGTGCTTGCATATTTTAATGTTGGATTGCTAATCTAGATTATTGCCTGCTCCTTTTATATGAGTTGGACAACTGACTTTAAAAGTTGTCATATACACACACAGTCACACACATACACAATTCGTGTTACCTTTTGCCCTTTGGTTTGGATGTTAGTTGGGATATTTTGCAGGCACTCTAATATTTATAGGTATCAGCTGGGTGTAACAGCCCTATGTTTCTGAAGTACAGCCAAACTATCCACTTGCGCTGTGCTGACAAGGTCAAAAAAGGCCGAAACATGCATGTCCACAACTAGTGGGGTTGGGCTTTAATGACCTGAATGTAACTATAAAGACCTAAAAAGTAAAACAGTCATCAACATTCAGAAGCCATGTAGCTAAACTGCTAATACATAAGGGGTCATCTGCATACATCTCATGGACCTCCATTACAGGAGTTTTAAGGTATTACACAGTGAATACTAGCTTGGCTGGGTTTTTCTTGCAGTGTGTGTGTTTGTGTTTATATATATATATATATATATATATATATATATATATATATATATATAAATGTGAATACATATGTACTTTTAAGGCACATCAAGTACATTCTGTACAGTAGATATATCCTTTCCACATAACAGAAAAGTTAACACTTGCAGTAAACAGGAACATTCATGTGTGTCTCCGAGTGCATATTTCACCCCACTGCACCACCTTACTTATGTTAAAACCCTAACCCTGCCCTTAATCATACACATTATGTTACTAAAAACCCTTTCCTTAACAATACCACTACATAAGACATAAGGACACAGAACACATGCAACACCAAATATGCAAAACAATAAATCTGTCCCCTAACCTAACCCTTACCCTAACCTGTGAACTTGTACATACACACACTAATCACTATAACCTTTTCAGTCAAACATTTGTTTTTATGTACACTCCTAGTTACAAACACTATAAACTGATCTTTCAGTCATTTGAGCATTCAGTCAAATGTGCTTTCGATATTTTGTGCTTTTAGTGTTTTGTCAGCCCCCAAAAAACATTCCAGTCAAACATGCTTTTGATATTTTGAGCTATAATCATATAACTACATATTGGAAAGCTGCTATAATGTTATGTTTATAAGGAAGAGTACAGAGCTGTGGAAGAATGCAATGCATTTTGTACAAAAATGTAAGATTTAATAGACAATATTTTGGTCAGGTGGCAACATAGTTTTGGACTGTAGCAGTAATTATATGTATCATGTGGAACTAAAATTAACAAAATAATTTTTTCCCTTGGTAAGCAAAGACTTACATTTTAAATAGCCCATATTAGAAAGAAAATGTTAGGCTGTGTGTACCTTGGTTAGACATGCTTGGAGCTCCAGTTCATTTCAAGGCTGGTGTGCCTTCAATGTTTTATTTATGTAACTGCAACATAAATGTGTATTTAGTGAAAGCGCCACAGTCTTGGACAAATTAAAATACACAACCTTTATACTATCAGCTAACAAAACTATAGTTATGATTGGCACTTAGCAAGCCAAGAAAACAGGATGACTATCTTGTTACAGTGCAGAACAAATATATTTTTCTCATACAGCAATGTAGGTATGCTTCTGTTCACACCACAAGGGTCCCAGTTTTATAGGTTGTGCCTACCTGAAGAGCAAATATACACATTCATGTTTCCACTCACCATTTTCATGATTCCATCCCCAGGGGTGCAAATTTATACACACACATTTTGAGTGCAAATGATTTTGGACCATTTACTATGATTTTTGATGGCCCTAGTACTTTTATTTTTTGAAGAAACCAATGTTCTGACTTTTATTTTTATTTATTTATTTTTAAACTCATCTTTATTGAATTATTGTGACATAGGCAATTTTACATTTATACAAAAGTAATCAAACTGTATTAACAGATTCTTCTTCTTCTTCTTCTTTGACTTTTCCCGGTTAGGGGTAAATATTATACTTCACAAATATTGCTATATATCATATAACCTAAGCAGCATCACATAAATTATTCAAATCCTGCCCCTTTTTTTTAACAAGAAACATCTTTAATAAATCATCGCTTATGACATAAGCAATCATACATTTATATAAATGAAAACAAACTACAATGATACAATCCTAGTTGCAAGCATTTTAAATCACAAACCATACTGACACACTCCCACCTGCAAGCATTATACGTCACTTATAATCTATCCAGTCATTTCCAGTCAAACATTACATAGCTCATTTAAGTCCTGACTTCTTTTAAACCTCATTCCTCCCCTGTATGTATTGTTCCTACAATTCCCATTTTTTCCTATGTAGTTTGCTCCTATCCTTTTCTAAAGATCTCAGTTCCAGTTGTTTTATCTCTGTAACTATATTCACTACTTCTATAACTAATATAGTTGGTTTAGATTTTGATTTCCATTTTCTAGTAACTGCTTTTTAGCAGCCACCATAATTAGACACAGAAAGGCCTTACCATGTCTAAGAAATTCCAATTCTGTATCATAGCTCAGAAAAATCATCACCCTTCTCACACCACTCCACCCACCCAGCATCTCTGACAGTGCATCCCACAGGGAATCCTTAATGTACGCCAAACCATCGCATTTCCAGAAAGCAATCACCTCTTTCCTGCCCATCCCACCTCCAACATTTGCCATCTACCTGAGGAAAACTTCTCTGGAGTCTACTTGGGGTATAAATATATATTTGTAAACATTTCCAAGCAAAAATCCAAAATCTTCTAGATTTTGTTTCATATTTGGGAGACATGCATATATCCTCCTATTGTTTCTTTGTGAACTGTTTATCCAATCTCTATTCCCAATCCTTTCTAACCTCCTCTGATTGATTCTTATAGTTACCATGCAATATTTTATAGGCTCTAGTAATTATTCCTTTTTTAATGGCAGCTTCTGTTCTAGATTCTACTAAAAACTCTACCACTACTCATTTTTTAATTTAGAACCCCCTCCTATGTGTTTCTCTTTGTCTGTACTGTGATACCAATCCTTGAAAGAGAAGGCAATCTCTAACCTGCAGTCCAAATAAATTCTTGGCTTCTTCCCATTCTGTTACCCTTCCCTCTCTAGGTATTTACTCCAAATACCTTAGTTCCTTTGCCAGTTTTCTCTAATAAATGAAGACTGCTTTTGTCTATTGTCTATATTCCTAATTGCAGTCATCCCTATCTACAGAAACTCCTTTCTCCATTCCCATGTTGGCTTAGTTCTTAGAATACTTTCTGCTACTTTATACTTTATGGATATAATATTTTGTATGATTATTGTTATTCTCCTTAAAGGCGTGTATCCAAAATCCCAGTGGCTCTCCTTTATTCTTGAGCTCCCCCCTGTTTCAACATCATCCCTTTCCACTTTGAATTATAGTTTTCTGCT
The DNA here is from genome assembly GCF_019279795.1 of Protopterus annectens. Classification (NCBI taxonomy): domain Eukaryota; kingdom Metazoa; phylum Chordata; order Ceratodontiformes; family Protopteridae; genus Protopterus; species Protopterus annectens. The sequence goes on along the minus strand of NC_056739.1, from coordinate 1,530,324,548 downwards.
TGTGCTATGTATAGGAGCCTTATCTGTGAAGCTCTGAAATACCCCTTCAAATTGGGTAATCCCAATCCTCCCTGTCCTACTGAAAGAATTGGGTCTATAGTACTTCATCGAAAAGTCATTTCAACAAAGCTGACTTCCCTGACCACAAATCAGCGAACTGAATTTCTGCGAACAAACGCATCAAAAAAAAAAATTCACCAGGGAAAGTAATCACCTGGCTAACACCACATCAAAACACAAACCGCAGTATATCAATGCCACCCAAGTGGGGGGGCTTTACCCCATACCCCTCAATGTGGGGGACTGCACACCACTCCCCTATATATATATATATATATATATATATATATATATATATATACACATATATATATATATATATATATATATATACATATATATATATATATATATATATATATATATATATATATACCAGCTCCAATATTGCACTGGTGGGGAAAATGGCAAAGTTGTGCTGTTGGCCAACTGCTTCCTTTCCCTGGTGAAATCTTTAGTGGTAGTGAATGCTCACGGAAATTCAGTTCGGGGTTGATGAAGTCAGCTTCGTTGAAATGACTCTCTGATGAATTAATATAGACCTGAAGAATCAGCTTATCCCACTTGACTCTTGCTGTCTTCCCCTCCCAGATAAAGTCCTTCAGCTCTTTATTAACTGCTGACGACAACTTCTCCTCTGGTTGATAAAAATATGCTTTACCTGTGTATAAGACTAAAGGAACTAAAAACAGTTTGACTGCTTATATCTTACTATCCATATCCATATAACAAAGCTTCCATTTTCTCAGTTTTTGTATTATCCTTTGTTTAGTCTCTACCCACATATCCTTAGCTGCCACACCAGAAACATTTTTAATCCATACACCTAAATGCTTCATTTTACCATGTTCCCATAAATACAGATATTGCTGAACTCATTCATGTGTGGGTACATAATTTACCACTATTGTCTTTGTTTTAGCATCATTAATTTTGTATCCTGAAAAGATTTGAAACTGTATCAAAATATTACACAACACTGTAATGTCTCTTTCTGGTTTTGTCAGGCATAACATAATATCATCTGCAAATAGAGCCAGCTTTTCTTGACTACCATACCAATTATATCCTTAAATTTCTGAGTCCCTTATTTTTTTTTTGCCAGTGGTTCTAAATGTAATGCAAATAGCAAAGGGGAAAGAGGACACTCCTGCCTGGTTCCTCTGCTCAAGCAGAGATTATCAGAGAGGACCCCACCCACTTTAATTTTCATCTCCAATCCCTCATATATCCTCCTAATCAACCTTTTTTTTTTTTCAGGAAATACAAATGCTTCCAATGCCCTGCTCATAAAATCCCAGCTTATTCTGTCAAATGCTTTCTCTGCATCAAGACTCACCAACAATTGTATTTTCTTACATTCTACTTCCATCTGAATCATCAGTGTTTAGTTAATGTTGTCAAATGTTTGCCTCTCTTTCACAAAACCACATCGATCCATATCCATCTGTTTTGGCATTACTTTTGTCATTCTTTTAGCAATTATAGACATGAACACTTTATAATCATGGTTTGGTATTGAAATGGGCCTGTTTGAAGCTGGATCTAATTGATCTTTACCCTCTTTAGGTATTACAGCTACACTGCTTTTTTTCCAGGATGTTGGTACTTCTCCTCTTAAAATACTGTTAAAAAACTTTCCAGATCTTTATTAGTTTCTTCCCTCCTAGCATCCAAACTTCCACAGGAATACCATCTATTCCTGGGGACTTTCCTGTAGATTGGTTATATATCACAGTTTTTATCTCATCTCCTCCTACCCTAACCATTAGAAACTGAGCCTCATCTACCTTTAACCTTGGCATATTTAATTCTTCCATAAATATTTCCATATTTTCTGCTTTATACAGACTTTTAGAATTTCCGAAATATTTATAATACCTCTACAAGATCTGTTGTTACCTTCCTTGTTATAGGCTCCCTAAGCTTGGTGACAGCCCTTTCTACTTTGTTGCCTGCGTCGTTGTGCGAAACATTTTTGTGGTCTACTGTTATTATCAAAAAACAGTTAACAGCAATCTTTCTAAACTCATGCATATTATCGAGGTGATCCCTTATTTTCTGCTTAGCATTCTTCAGTTGATCCTCCTCTTGTTCTGTGAGATTCCCCCTATTCTGCAGTACTTTAGTATATGTCAGTCGTTCTAAATAATTCTTGTTACTTCTTAACCATAGCTCCCTTTCTTTTATTTCTACCCTATTTTTAAACTCCACCTTAATTTTATCCCACTCCCTAGCTGTATTTTCAGAAGAAATCTCTATCCTCTCTGATAGCTCAGCGCTAGGAGCCTCAACAAGAAACTGCACTCCCTTGAAGCACTCCTTACTCTGGAGTATGCTGACATCTGTGTCATTTATTATTTAATTAATTAATTAATTAATTAATTACTTATTGATGTTTGATTATCGGGAAAGTCCGACTGGTTGAAGCCCCTTTTCAGCAGAGGTCCGGGGAGAAAAGCTCCAGATTATTACAAAACATTTTAAGAACAATAATTTTACAGTCTTCAAAAATAAAACAAAAACATCGGCAGTTTAAATAATTATAACAAATTAGACATAATTAAAAAGCATTGGTTAAGAATTGATACAAGGTACATGACAATCATTTAATATTTAGAGAAATTTTAGACAGTTTGTAGAGAAATTAAAGGTAAGTTAGTGTAATACAAACAGGAATTGCAATATGAAGTGAGGGAAAAACAGGTTTATGGTATATTTAGAGAGAAAGTCAGAGAAGAGAGCGGAGTGCCTCACTGGCCCTCTTCAAGAGGAATCTTGATAAGTGGATGGGAAATAGAAAATTCACCCTGGGGATCACTCCAGTGACTTTACTCAACAGAGGCACTGGGAACTAAGGTCGGGTGGCATGATGCCAGAGTAATCCTATGGGCTAGGCTTGTAAAGGCTCCAGGGCCTTTAGCCTAGTACACAGCTATGAACCTATAAGAGAATTAGATAGCAGTAAGGCAGTAAGTGAAGATGGGAGAGGAAGGAAGTATAAGGAATCAAAGAAAAAGTGACTGTAAAGGCGAATCAATAAAGCCCAATGGACGACTGTAATCCCACTCCAAACCAGTTTAATAGGCACACCAATACAAAGCATTAATGCCAGACAAGTACATTTTCAAAGTTTTTAAACCTGGGCCTGTCGCTGTTACTTACAAGAATCAATTAGATAACTTTGAGAGACTTTTATATAAATTTAAAATTTTGGACATTGAAAACAGTTATCTAGCTGAATGTATTTCGGAGGGGATTGTGCCAAAAGGGTTAAGGGTTTATAAATTTCCCAATAATGTTGTCCCTGGCAGCACATTTCATAAGGAACTAAAAGACATTTTTAACAGATGTGGGATTGATGTTTTAAAATGCATGGTTGCTGAAAATAAAAGAGTAAGGAAAGACTTGTTGAAAGAAATTGAAGCTGTGAATGAATGTATTAAAAATTACTTAATGCACACAATTCCAGCTGAAAGGGACAAATATAATAGTATTAGGGTTGACATAGACAAACACTGTGAAGGACTTGAACGGAAAATCAAAAAATTAGAAAGGGACATCACAGAGTGTAAAAATGATATGGCTTACCCTAAGCCTAAGGCTGTCACTAGGTTTTGGGAAAGGAAGAAATTTAATGAAGAGACCTTTACGGAAAGGAATGATAACCATAGGGGAGCGAGCACCCCTCAGATTTGGATGATTTTAATGAATATAACCCCTTTAAGGAGATCTGAAAGGCTTAAAAATAGGGACAATTATGAGATGCAACAGTATTGAAATTTTCGGGGGAGAGGAACAAGGGGGAGGGGGAGGTACTGAATATTCAAGGTTCCAACCACCCCGACTTAGACCTTCACAATATCTTGCAGGACGAAACCAACCCTTTTAGATTTATTAAGGGTGATTTTAGTATTTATAATTTTAGTCATGTGGTTTTAAAGAAAGAGCATTTTAATTTGTTAAACAAGGGAATGAAATACATTCCCCTTAAGAAAGGTGACCTTACTAAAACCATTCTTGATGTTAAGTTGTTTATTAGGAAAATTAATTTAGAGACAGTATTTAATAATGAAAACACCCAAGAACCAATGAAATTAGTAAGGAAAAGTACATTCAACCCACCATTACACCCACAAATAAAACTTAGTGGAAGGGGAGATTAGAAAACATTTTAATAAGGTAAAATACAGGTGTAATTTGAGTCGACTGCCTTCACAGACTTGGAGAAAGTGTCTAAAGGAAGCTTGAAAGTGGTTTATAAGAACTCTTGTAGTTTGAAAACTCTCCTGGAATCAAATTTTAAGGAAGGATGTATAAATAGCAATAAAAGAAAGGGTAGCTTTAAATGTGGACATTGTTCGCAGTGGCCATATATTATAAACAAGGAAAGCATTTTTCTGGAGAGTAGGAGTATAGTCCTTGAAGGAAAGGAATTTAGTAACTGTGATTCGAAAGGCCTAGTTTACTTAACATTGTGTGGGATATGTCAAGCATTTTATGTGGGAAAAACTGAACGCAAATTGAAAAGGAGGACTTATGAACATATGTATGACATCCAGGTTCAGAAAGAGAGTAATGCTTTGTTTAAACATAAACAAGACTCATTTTGTATTTTTTGTCATAGAAGGGGTGAACATTGATGTGAGAGGAGACAATTGAATATAGAGAGTTGTGGTGACAGGTCACATTGGAGGCAAACAAGCCACCCAGTCTCAATGAAAACATTTCATTAATGCCCTTGCTTAAACTTAGATCAGCCAAACTGTAAAGTTAGGTACATTCAAGTGAGGTTTCAGGGTGTTTTTTCCCTGTTATTTTCTTTATTTATACTGTTTAAGTAATTTTTACCATATTTATCAGTTTTTTAATTCATTGATGAACATTCTTTTTATAAAGTTTAATGGAGATTGTATATTAAGATATTTTTAGGTCTTCTTATATACACATTTTGTTATGATTTATAAGATATTTTATATGAATGGCCATAAGAGGGAACTAGTGTCTTATACATTTCATAGTTTTCTCTGTATTTAACATGGTTTTTAATTTATAAATGTATTTATATTTGTATTTATATCAGGAATTGGGAACAAAAGTTTTATTCAATGTGATTGTGTAAAACATTTCATTTTTATTTACAAAATGCACGTTGAATCTGAACATTCCTTGTTATTTCTACATATAAGGAATGTTTTTAAAGCTTTTTAAGTGAAATTTGAATTACTTAATGGAAAGCATACTTTTTTTAATTAGAGGAGGTATTTAAGCTGCTAGTTTAACCATCATCCCACATCTGATGAAGTTTTCTAAACGAAAACGTACTTATCTGGCGTTAATGTTTTGTATTAGTGTGCCTATTAAACTGATTTGAAGTGGATTACAGTCGTCCATTGGGCTTTATTGATTCACCTTTACAGTCACTTTTTCTTTGTTTACTGGTGTTGGTTGGTGACTACGAGGATTGTTTTCTCTTTTTATTGAGGTATAAGGAATGAAAAGGTATGCGTTCATGTTTAGCGATATAGGTTATCATGGTTTTCAGCAAGAAGAGACCAGATTTTACCTAGGAAGTCTTTTGAGAGTGGTTTTGAAAGATGGGAGGGTGGGTATAGACCTGATTAATACAGGTAAGGAGTTACAGGCTTTAGCAGCCTTGTACAGTCAGTGCCCAGCAGATTTGCTAGCTTTATAGACAGGAGGTTTTGGCCACTGGATCACAATGACTGACTGGGAACATAGTTGTGCTGAATGTTTTTTAGTGCTGGAGAGGCAGATGGATGCTGGATAATTTTATAGGTAGGAAGAAGTTGTGTATTTGTTAGTTGATGTGGCAGTTCTAACCTATTTAGGCTTTTCAGTGCAATACAGTGGTGGGTTCTGAAAGGAGTATGTGCTGCAAATTTAGCAGCTTTGTTATAGCATTGTTCATGTTTCAATTTTTGTGAAGCCTGCAAAGTTAGTAAGGATGGGAGCACCATAAAGAGTGGGAAGGAGATAAGTAATGACAAGTGTAGTTTTAGTTGCATTGGTGGGAAAGTTTTTGGCTCTGTAAAGCATCTCTTGTTTTTGATGAGTTTTTCTTATGCAATTTTGTATATAAAGGTCGAATGTAAGTTTACCATCTACTATCACCCCTAATAGTTTGCTAGGAGAAGTGACTTTAATAGTTGTATTATCAAGAGAGAGAACTTTAAATTTAGTTTTTTTCTTTGGTCTTTTCTGGCTAAGCATGAGTTATGAGTTACAAAGCCATGTTTCAGTGGCTGCTAAAGCTTCCTGAGAAATTGTTTTGGAGGTGCACCACGTTGTGAGATGTGCAAATGAGAGCGGAATCATCTGTGTATTGCATTAGGGTGACCTGTTATGTGGAAACATAGAGTGTGTTGATGAAAATGTTAAAGAGGAGGGGACCAAGGATAGAGTCTTGTGGTACACTGGTGGTGACTGGGAGGTAAGCAGAGAGTGTAGAGTGCCATTTTACTGACTGATACCTATTGGACAGGTAGCATTTGAACCACAGAAGGGTGGGCTCAGAGAGACCTTGTGAAGAAGATGTTTGCTGTGACAAACTCTGTTGAAGGCTTTATACAAGTCTAGAAATAAGGAAAAGATTAGTTTGCCATTATCTCTAGCTTTATTGACAGTATCTAAAGAGGTTAGAAGGGCAGTACTAGTACTATGTGAAAAATGGATGCCATGTTGTGTAGGGGATAGGAGTTCTTCCTGTAGGAGATAGTCTAGCAATTGTGGCTGTTGGGCAGGGTTGAGATTAGATGTTGAGGAATCCTTTTTTAGACAGCCTATTCTATCTATAAAATAAGAGTTGAACTGTTTTGCAGTTTTGAATAAGAGTTATCGGAAGAGAAGTTTGGGTTGAATTTTTGGCTGAGATGTAAGATTTCTTTAATGGATGTCCAAAAATTTTTTTAGGGATGTGTTTAGTATTATTTTGAAAGTTATTATAGTATTGTTTTTTGTCTTCACTTATTTGCTTTTTAGTACAATTGTGAAGCATTCTAAAGTTTTCAAGATATTGAGATATTTTATGTTTGCCATTCTTTCCTTGCTTTTTCTCTATCCTGCAATAGCATTCTACTTTTTTGGATAGCCGAATTGCATTATTTTTCAGTCTCTTTCTTCTAGGAGGTGCAAGGCTATTTAGGATATTTAGAAACGTTGTATTTAATTCAATTACAGCATCGCCTAAGGGGAGGCGTTTTAGGAAGTTCCAGTTAATGTATGATAGTATAGTAATGAACATTTCTGGGTTAAACTTGGAAAGGTTAGTTTTATAAGCATGCTGTTTAACTGGATGTGTGAGATGTCTAGTCATATAGATTGGGAGATGGTCACTGAAAGAGTCTGGCATTGTACCTGTGCTGGGGTATTTGCTAGGGTCTAATACTAGGATCCAGTCTGAGAATTTGATGTCTTGCTATAATGTGTGGGGCTGTTAGCTAGTTGTGTGAATCCATAGGTTCATGCTAGATGGAGGGGAGTTAGAGTTTATATCCAACCAATTGACCTTCACATCACCTAGTAGTATATTTCCTTGTGGAAATATTAAGGATATCCAATGCAGGATGTATTCCAGTATAGCTGTATTGTCGCCAGGAGGGATATAAAGCACAGTAATGCATATTTGTTTATAACTGTTTATTTTGAGGAAAGCAATAAGAAGCTCTGATGAACTGAATTTTGGTGTTAGTGTACTGTAAGGGGAAATGTGGTAGGTACTGGGAAATATTAAAGCAATACCACCATCTTTCCTCTTTATACTGTCATTACGGGTATTATATCCATGAGGTATAACTTTGGAGTCACTTATGCAGGGTTTAAGCCAAGTTCCAGTTACAGCGAGAACATCAGGCTTATGTTGGGTAATCCAGGCATGTAGTTCAGCAGTTTTATTTCTTATGCTTCTAACATTTATTGCAACAAAAATTAGATCACCAGGTTTGGGGAATGGCTGTTGTTGGGTTACAGAAGTATGTGGAATGGAATTATCTTTGTGTTCATTTTTGATTGGTAGGGCCAGGATTAGAGTGAATATCTGATTTCAGTATACTGGGGAATAATGCACACTTGTTTTTTGGAGAGGATTCTTGCACTTAATTTTGTTTTGGTTTGAGTTGAAGTGCAATTAATTACCCTATATATGGAATAAATGTGAAGTGCAATATTAAACAGATTTGGTGCAATGTGTGGAGTGTGTAAAGAGGAATTATGGATAAGTGGTTGAGACAGAGTTGGAGAAATATTGCAATATATTATTGAGTCATGGTAGGATGACAGATGGCACAGTAGGAGAAGAATAGAGGATAAGCTGTAGAGAAGCATAATTAAGTACAGGAATCTGTATTTTATAGATGTCATGTATTGGGGTGGTAGAAAATGAAGAAAAAACAAGAAGTTGCAGGACAGTAGAAGATTCAGTGATGGTGGATTATGAAAGGTGGAAGATGATAGCTAAGGAAAGGAGTATTTTCTATAAAAGAAGAGAGGTAGGTTGTCCTAGTAACTTAGCTGGAATTTAAATAATAGAAGAGTATTAAGGGCTATAGTATAATGATATAGTCAAAATAAGAACAATGAGGGTTTATTTGGTAAAAGAAAAGGATACAGTATAGAATGATTAGTTACTATTAGGGAGGGTGATTAATGGATATAGTGCAAAGCAGTATGGGAGGGAGAAAGTTTGGAATGGGGCTAAAAATTAAAAAGAGAAAAGGAAGTAGGAAACAAGGAACAGACGTTTATGTATAAAAGAAATAAGACCATTTGTGGAGGACTTTAGAATAAGAGTCACAAGTGAAATGTGTATGTAGGAAGTATAATATCAGAGTAAGCAGGGGTGGGTGGAAATTGGGGGTAGGGCAGTGAAGCTGAGCAGAGTGGACTTCCCACCTTCAGGTCAATTTCTAGGTCAATTTAGAACTGACAGCAATCACTTTATAGCCAGAACAAAGCAATTAACAAAGAGATGCAAGTAAAGCAGTCTTTCTGTCATTTCCTGAGACTAAATAGCTGGCATATGCAGTATAGTCTACTGGTCAAGCAAAAGGAGACAGTGGCCAAGTTAGTAAGGGGTCCTACTGTTTCACAGGGTCTTTCATTCACAGAGCAGGCATGTATTTAACTTATTAAAGTTAATTCTTAAGGTTATTCATGATAAATATGCTTACATAAAACAATGACAAAGTTTCAGTAAACTTGTAGGTTTAGGGCTTTGTGACAGAGCTCCTGCACTATCGAGATCAGATGTAGTGACAGAGGCTCTGCTCTAGGAACTAAAATGGTAGTAGTTTGGTTCAAACCCACGGAAAGCTCTCTGGCAGTGCATGGCTATAACACCTTTCATACATTCTAAACACCCACTGAATTATTATTATCTTCATAAAGGATAAGCACACCTCAAGGCTGGTCAAGCAATAAGACATGCTTGAGCTACTCCATATTCAACTAACCAGAGGAAAAATCCATTACCATGTTTTTGCTAGCTGCATGTCCCCCACCTTGAACTAGAAAACCCATACATCATATCTGAAGTTACTAGAATCACTCACCATTCAATGCAATACCATACTTATAGATAATTTAATTACCTCTCTGTTAATAGGTAGGCATACACTAATATCCAGACCCAAAGATATCTTGACTTTGCAAAATGAAATGCCCTGGAGCAGCTAGTCTGCACTCCCACTAGGGGAACAAATATCCTAGATCTGATTATCACAAATGTGGGAGAGCTTTGTCCCCATGTGATGTCCCCACTGGCAAGATCAGATCAATAAATGGTCTCCCTTGAAATAAAGGTAAAAATAGTCCCCCACCTAACTACAAAAACTTTAAGAACTTCTGTAAAGTAAATTACCCAATTAAGGGATGACATAGCTAGTTTCCATGTGCTCCCAAATTCAGGAAACACAGAAACTTATGCAGAGGGCATACACAAAAGCCCTGTATGACTATATAAACAACTGCATAGAAACAGAAGTATCAGACAGAAATAAACCCAGGTCAAACTGCAAAAACAAGCATGTCTGGTGGGTCCCTGGTATTAATAGGTTGTACAAGAAAAGAAAGAAAATCCTGTTGAGAAGTAAGAGGGAATATACAAAACAGAGCAACAATGTGCAAAATTGTTTTAGATGGTATCACCTATATTTAGCCAGAAGATATAGTAAATATACTGGTCAACAAATTCACCTCCTCATCACCCCCAGTTCTCCCCCAAGAAATACCCTTCACAACTCCACCTCCAATTATCACCAAAGAACAGGTTGCACTGCTCTCTCTAAGGCTAAAAACACAACTTCAGTGGGGCCTGACAGTAGGCCATGTTGCCTCTTAGCTTAAATCAGGACTTATAAGGCTTATTATGATCTCTGTTTAACCATAGACTCCTGAATGGCTTTGTCCTAGTACAGTGGAGGACAACAACAGTCATGCCTTTGCATAATGGGGGACCATTTACTGACCTGGTAAATTACAGACCCATAAGTTTGACTAGTCTTATATGTAAGGGCATGGAAAGAATAATCCCGGACCTGATAAATAATGACATAGGAAACATCCGAACACTAGACGTGAGCCATTTCAGCTTTGTCAAGTACAGGTCAAGCCTACTGAAGTTTGTGAATTTCTTTGAGAAAGTCACTAAGGCCATGGATGAGGGTAAAACAATGCATACTGCCTACCTCGACCTGGCCAAGACATTTGTCACAATTCCTCACTCAGTTATTATAAATAAACTTACAAAACTGGGCATAAATCCCTACATCTGTCAAAAAAATGCTTCTAGAAAAACACTGCAAAATAGACTTTAATAAGAAAACACTTAAAAGTAACTGGTAAGCACTTTCGTTTAAAATAAACTTCATCAGACCAAGTTACATGACTGCTAAAAATACATTTAAATGTTATTAATTATATCACATGATAACATTACACCACTGCCTTAACCCTTTTTTTTTAATACAACTTTAAAATTGTCTTTGTCATTAATGCCAGGAAAAACACATGCATTCATTTTAACCTGCCAGCAATATTCCTTCCAGTCAAGATCCTCTTCAGCATCCCACATATATTCATAATTATTAACATGATCTATCACTGTGAAAGAAAACTTATTAGCCAGATTTTCTTGTGCATGGCAGAAAGAAATGTGTTTAGCCAAAGCATTGGTACTATCATTCCTATTTATAGCCCTTAAGTGTTCATAAATCATAAATGCAAACATCTTATAGTTCTCCCTATATAGAAAGCCGGACACAAATCACACAATGCTAAGTACACTACATATTTAGATTTACAATAAAAAAATCTATTTAAATGTAATGCATAATTCCTAGCTGGAATTCTGACCATAGACCCCACCATAATAAATGCAATTGCCACATCTAAACATCCCTTTTAAAGCACTAGCATCAGAACTGTCAATATTTTTATAAAAATACTCTTTCAGATTTTTCCCCTTTTTGTAACAAAAACAGACGCTTCACCTATAATTTTCTGAATATCCAAACATTGGACAAAAATTTCCAGCTCCTACTCACTATCTGTCTAATACTTTTCACATCCACTGAATTATTTAAAGTGCAGGCTAATGCATAATCCACCATTCACATTATTATGCTCCATATTCTCTCTTTGTAACATCACCCTATTAAAACCCTTATTTAACACATCAACAGGATATCCTCTGTTACTAAATCTTTTTTTCAAAACTTCACATTCAACCATAAAAGACTCACCATCCTCTGTCAATCTACTGACATGATCAAATTGGCTACTGACAATATTATTCTTTAGTTTGACATTATGCATACTGCTATAATGTAAAAAGATGTTGCTTTCTATTGGCTTTTTATAAATGTTAGTGCTTAACTTATTATTCACTTTATATACATTCAAATCCAAATAATTAATGGACTCTATTGAAATTAAAAGTAAATTTCAAAAAATCAGACAGTGGGTTTAAATAATTCATAAAACTACACAGATCTACTTCAGATCCCTTCCAAATAAAAAACAAATCATCAATAAACCTTTTATAAACAATAATATTACTATAAAATTTAGAATAAAAAATTAATTACCTTTCCCAACCCATCATAAAAATGTTGGCATAACTGGGGGCATAGCTGCCCCCATTGCCACTCCATTGATCTGCTTATGCACCACTTTCTGAAAGCAAAAAAAATTGTGTGACAAGATGACATCCAAAATACTAATAATCAGATTAATTTCATCACACTCATAACATCCAGACACAAGTAGCATTCTTTCTACTGTTTATAAACCAACATCATTAGGAATTACAGTATATAAGGAGACATCAGCCGTCAACAACCATACATCCTCCACCCTTGATAAACTTGCAAAAATCAAGAGTCTTTCACATAGGAGATACTTCTCATTACCAGTTTTTGTAAAGATTTATCAACATAAATAGCCATGGATTCTGTTTTACTGACACTGTTTGCCACTATTGGTCTGAAACACGGCTTATCCAAATTCTTATGGATCTTGGGCAGACCAAAAAAATCTTCCTAATATTCGGTTTGAAATATGAGAAAAATCAACCAAACTCTGGTCTATTCATCCATCCAAGATACCTACTTCACTAGATGGATAGCCAATTGGTTCATGGACAGGGCACATGTGGTTAAAGTGGATGAATCCAGATCCAGCAAGAGGATGGTTACTACTAGTGTGTCACAGGGTTCAGTGATGAGTCCACTCTTGTTCAGAATATACTTCTCTGAAGTCAAGGCTGATGTGGAAGGCCTCTGGATGATGAAGTTTGCCAATGACTGCAAGCTGGGGGCAATCACTGAATCCCCCCAACAATGCAGATATCCTTCAGGAGGGCCTAGATCAGACAAATGATTGGTGCCAGAACTTTGGGCTAAAACTAAATGTGAAAAAAATGTATTATTATACCCTTTGGGAAGTCAAACACCCTGCAAATTACAACATCAATAGCACACCCATAAGAGTAGACTCAGAGTTGAGAGATCTAGATACATGGATAGTAACCTGAACTATGACTGCCTTGTATCCACAGTGATGAGGAAGTCCTTATATGTAGCACAACTTATAAGTAAAGGTATGGCATCCAGAGCCAAGGAAATTATACTCCCTTCTCTGTGCTCAGCCCTCATTAGACCAATAATAGAGTACAATGTGCTATATGGCATATACTTTACTAGGCACTTAAAGAAGCTACAGTGATCTCAGATGTTCCACGAAGAAAATACAGGGAGTAAACATGTCTTATGCGGACAGACTAAAATCTCTATTCCTTTACTCTGCCTCCTGCCAACTATTAAGGTGTGACCAATGTCTTACTTACAAGGTATTCTCAAATCCAGCCCTGATGGAGCTGCTATAGATCCAGAAGTAAAACAACACAAGGGTCTACCGACCTAGGGATCGAAACTTGAATCAGTGACTCAAAAAAAAAACCGATGGAGAGACAGATATGTGTCTCAGAGTTTTCCTTTTCTTTGGGGCAGGCTTGCTATTCAGTTAAGCAGAGCCATTCCTTGATCATCTTCTAATACAATGTGGGTCAATGTATGGGGAATTGAAAATTCACACCTGGGGTAGTGCCTGTATTCATCACAGACAGGGGTAATCTGTAAGATACTCAAGACATAGGCACAAACCCATGCCATCTTCTTGCCCCTAGGGGCCATATACTGAGTAAAATTAGGTTATACTGGCTAGGTTTGTAAGGGCTCTTAAGCCATTAGCCTAGTAATCTCCTGTGAGCCTGCTACTTTCCCTAGTAAGGCTAGCATTACGTGTTATTTTCAACATTTTATTTGCATATTAAGTAAAACAAAGCAAGCACCACATGAACTATACCATTAAAGAAAAAAAAATAATTGCCCATTTAGTAAATGCTTCTTTTATGCTCTTCATAAGAAAATTTCTCAAAACACTTATTCAAAAACAACTTGAAAACTGTATATACTTGCCAGCATCAAAATGTGCCCTTATTTTTTTATGTTTTTCTTTTGCTCTGTTCTCCTCTCTAACCAACCCCCTCCCAACCAGTGTTACCTGTTGTCATTTAATTCACATTTGTACATTTTTAGAATGCCAAGATGAGTCAATATATCTTACATATTTCACTCCAGTACTAAATGTAGAGGCTGACCATATGATAACTTAGAAATGAAAACTTCACTGAACTAAACTGCTTTAAAGGGGGTGTGACAAAGATGGCTAGCTGAGAGCAGCAACTGTGATTGAAAACTTTTCTCTGACAGAAAATGTAATAATAAAAATTAAAATTTGAAGATACTTGCTAGATAATTGTATTTATTAATAGTCAGAGAAAAGAGTAATAGCTTCAAGTTCTTCAAAAGCAATAGTTTATTTGTCAGAATTTCAACTGTTTCATTAAGAGAAAAGATACTTCAACATGAGTCACTCAAGAAATGGTACTCATGATTCTTGTGTTAAAAAAGACATTCAGTCAATATTATGTAGTATACAGGATATATTACTTAAACTAGACAAACTGGATGCAAAATTAGAATGTTTCAATGAAGAGACCAGAAAGAGGATGGAACAATTTGAAGCTATTATGAAACAACAAGGGGCACAAATCAACAGTATGGAAGAGACTTTGAATGATCATGAAAGAAGAATAACTCAAGGTGAGTCTCAGACTGAATTTCTTTTAAAGCAAAATAACTAATTCATAGAAAAACTCGATGATTTAGAAAATAGACTGAGATAAAATAACATTAGAATTTATGGTATACCCGAAAAGTATGAGGGAGACAATACCATAAACTTCTTAACTACATTGCTACATAAAACATTAAATATACCTGAAACTTTTTTAGAATTGAAAGAGCACATAGATCTCTGAGAACACCTTCTAAGAAGGAAAACACGCCACCATGCTCAATTATAGTTAAGTTCATGTCTAGCTTAGAAAAAGATCAAATATTAAAAGCAGCATGGTCCAGCTCACCTATTAAAATAAGTGAATATGTAGTCAGATTTGACAGTGACTATCGCAGTAAAGTAATGAATCAGAAATTTACCACTAATTGAGGAACTTAAAAAAAAAAGCAATATTAAAGCCACTTTGGTGTTTCCTGCAAAGATCAAATTATTCCTTTCTAAAGAAACCAACATATTTAACAAGTTGGAGGAGGCATACACTTTGTTAACAGCAGTAAAATCCTTAATATTGAAGAAATGGAGTAGAACAGTAACTATCTGAAGAGACAGAGTGAACTGAATTTTTGGGAAACCACTTCTAAAACTAAAAAGTCTAAAAACAAATGACTGTTTTTCATTGATTGCTAAACTATTATTTTCTGAAACAATAGATTTGCCTTTTAAGTAAAAGGTTTGTACTAGACTTTACTGTTTACTATAGTTACAATGAAACACTTAATATATTTCATTTAACTAAACCTATGCATGTCTCTAAATTTTAAACAAATACGTTCTTTAAGAAAATGTCATTATATCGTAAGCAATAGAATTCATAACTTTAAAGCTATATAAGTTAAGAATTTTAACTTATTTGTTCAACATCACTTAGTATGTACATTGATGAGTTAACTGAATGTCAGATCTAAGTAATATGCAAATTAGAAGTGTTACAGTGCTGGTGATTTTGTTTTCCTTGTTCCTGTGTAACACATTCCTTCCACAGGTCATTTA
The DNA here is from genome assembly GCF_019279795.1 of Protopterus annectens. NCBI lineage: Eukaryota > Metazoa > Chordata > Ceratodontiformes > Protopteridae > Protopterus > Protopterus annectens. The sequence continues at coordinate 1,530,308,780 of NC_056739.1, read as the reverse complement.
TGAAACTACAGAAACAGTGAGAAATCATGAGAACAAAAGAATGTTCCATCTCTTAAAATGCTACAATCTTCCCATTTGGAGCTATGCTGTAAAAATCTAGGTCAAACATCATCACTGATGTCTGTGAAAGAAGATAATAAATGCTCTTTTTTTCCTTTTCTCAAGTATATATGTGAGAAATCTACTCAAAACAACACCTCTTTTCTTTTCTTAGAAGTGAAGAATTGGTAAGACAAAGGCTATAGTAATAACATATCCATCCATTCTGTACCCCTTTTTTCCATTTTGCACATGGGGTCAAGGTGTCACTTCAACAGTGGCAATCATCTTGAGCCAAGAGTAATAACGTATAATAAAGATAATATATAGTTAATATTGTAGCATATAATTTGCTAACGTTTTACATGTAACAGTTTATGCTGCAATGTTAACTTTAACTATGCATATTAACTGTGCATATTAATTGATGGAAGTAAAGTTAGATGTTTGTTACTGATTAGGACAGCTTAAAAGAACTAAGAAGAATGAGAAACCTACAGAGGAAATTATCAGCTGCTGTGAACTGTGAGTTGTCATTTTCACATGCTGTAGCCAGATTTTGATGTTAGCATGTAAAGCTTAGATCCGAACAGCAGTTCACAATGGCTAAAGACACATATTAAAATTAAATAAGCAGGAATTCGTTTATATATAGTCAAGACTGCTTGTAATATTAGAATTAGTAAGAGTAAACATTTTATGAGTATGCATATACACAGTAAATGCAATATCTGCTATGTAAGGTTAATAAAAGAGCAGTACCAGTAAATTAAGAAATATGTACACATACTATAGTATTTAATATAGAACTGATTAAATAGCTCTGATGGGAGATTTTAGAAATATAAGATATACAGAATAAGATATATTTAGAAATATAAGATATATAGAATAAGATAAAATACTAGTGAGAAAACAAGACAAAAATATATTTAAATAAAAAAATGTTTTTAAGAAAGATGTCTACTGGATAAATTATCATTTGACATTAATTTGAATGTGCAAGACCTCATATACTTTATATAGAAAATCATATAAAGTATTTAAAAAATATATGAAAGCTGAAATTTGAATCTTGGGCATGTGAACTTTGAAGCTTTTTGCATGTTGAATGTTATTAGATTCACTATGGCTACCTGAAATAATTAATTTCATATATGTCAAATTTGAAACATGAGTGTTTTATTGCTGAATCAATACATTCATAGAAAGTAAAACATATTTTTCAATGTCTGAATCCTGGAAAGGAGAATGGGATTTAAATTGAATATTTTGTAGCTTTTGAATACAATATAGACTACATTTCTATTTTTTTTACTCCATAGAAATAGTAAGACATTCTATTTGACCTCAGTAATGTGCATAGTTTTAAATAAAAATATTTTTATATTTGATGTGTTGAGTGTTACAGAAATTTGAAATATAGGCACTTGTACTTTAAACAATAATTCAAAGCTTTTTGTTAGAGCTATAAAACATGTGCATGTCTTTTAATAAGATAAATATATATGTACATTGATCTCGCTTTCATATTATGGTTTAGTATGATAATATTACATGTGACTTGTAAGTTTACAGATATCTTTATCTCTTCAGGTCCCACTCTGTTCTACTTATTTATTTAGAGATCCAGTTATAATAATGTTGAATGAATGAATAATTTAGGAATATTAAATGTATAATTTATACCCCTATTATATAAATAGGCATATAGTATACTATTTGTTAGATTAATGTCTGTGATTAATAGATCAGGCTTATTAAACTTGTGTAGTAATAGGGGAAATAGTTTTAAATGGCAAAATATATAACTAAATTAATAGTCTCTTATTATTTTGACCTGTATATAATATTATATTAATTATTTGTAAGTCATGGTAGCTTTTGGTTAGTTTTTTTGATAAATTTATAGGTGTTGCTAGATAGAGCAATAGTTTAGTAGTCTGAATATTCAGTAGGCAGACTAGAAATTGTGGTATCCATGGTAGGTTATGTTTTATTAGTATTATATACAATTATAGTTGTAGACTTGTCTTTGTTTTTGTTATTTTTGAATTTTAGAAGTTTAGTTTGTAGAAAGGAAGAATTCAAAAAAATCTGGAACGTCAAGATAGTGTCAGAGGAATACATTAGAGTCATATATAATTAAATTAATATGGTGTATAAAAGTGTCATATTATCTTTAAAAAAATCTTTTAAAATTCATAGCATTGATAGTTTTAATCTCTTATCTATTAATGTAAATGGACTAAATAATGGCAACAAAAGGAAATCATTAATGAGATATCTAAAATTAAATAGAGGAGACATTATATTCTTGCAAGAGACTCACTTGATAGAGAAATATATGCAATATTTAAATAACTTAGGTTATGAAATGTTACCATTTGCTTCTTTTAAAAAAAAAGAGGAGGGGAACTGCTTTACTTTGGAGAAACTCCACTGTAATGCCTAAGGTCATGTAATCCTTTAATGATCCTAAAGGAATGTATACATTTGTAATAATTAAATGTAATGGTAAACTGTATACATCAGGCATTTTTACTGGAGTCCTGGAATAGGGGCAAGAGTGGCTAAAGTTCATTTAAACTTACTACAAAGTCATTGGAAGGTTAGTTTAATTTTAGCAGGAGATTTTAACTGCATATTTAATACAGAAGATACATGTGAACAGAAGAAAGCTAAAATTATGGCATCAGCTAAAGCACTAAACAGATGGATTAGTAACAATAATTTAGTTGATTTATGAGTAAAAGCAGAAGATAAGTCATTGTTCTTCACTGATGCACATGGGATGCAAACTAAAATTTATAGAATTTATGCCTCTGTAGAGTTACTTAATGAAGTGAATCATTTCAAAACTATTCTTTGTCCTCTAGCTGATCATAATGCACTAAGTATTAATATAGTAATGGATATAAGGAAATTTCAGATTATTTATAGAATCCCAGTATATATGATGAAATTAAAAAAAGTTTAAAGGTTACCTTAAAGAATAAATCAAGGAATTCTTATCTTTGAATGATAATGGTCAGGTTAGTAAACTCACACAATGGCACTCCTTAAAAATGTATGTTAAAGATAGAATGTGAAGATGGGCTGGTAATAAAATGAAAGAATGGGATAAAGAGTTGTTAGAAATATAAGATGAAATACACCAAACAAGGTTTAAACAACAAACAAATAAATTAGATAATAATGAAATCATTTAAAAAGTAATGGCAAAATATCTAATAGTTTAACTCATGAAGCGGAGATGGCTTTAGAAAAAAACTGCATAGTTATGCAATGACTTCAGAAATCTACATAGATTAACCAATAGAAGTAAGATGTTAAGCAAAAAGCCACAGATCAATAATATCTGAAATCCTCACACTAATAAGCTTACTTCAGATATGTAGCAAATCCTTAATATTTTTAAAAAATTCCGTGAGGATCTTAATAAAGATACAAATAATTATTCTGATGATTATAAAATTGACAATTATTTAAAGAAAAATGTTACTTGTAAACTAAATGATCAACAAATATCTCAGTTGTATAAGCCTATTTCCCTGATAGAAGTTAAAAAAGCTTTAAAAAAGGTAAAAATGGTAAAGCTCCAGGATTAGATGGTTTAAGTATGGAATTATATAATCTGTTTCAGTTCAGTATTTTAGAATTACTAAGCTACATTTTCAGGATAATTCAATGTGATGAAATAATTTCTCCTTCATGGAAATTTTCTGTACTCTCACCTCTAGTTAAACAAAGAAAGAATTATAAGTTAGTCTCCTCATATAAACTATTAAATGTAGACTATAAACTGTCTACTTCCATTTTCACCACTAGATTAAGAAATATAGTAGATAAATTAATACAGATCAAAAAGGATTTATAGTCAATATTTTAATGTACAATGATATAAAAAGGGTAGTAACTATTTCAGATTTAGTAAATGGAATGAACAAGAAATTGGCCCTAATTAGCTTAGATATTGAAAGAACCTTTGATTCTGTAGATTGGAACTACATGTTTAAAACTTTAGAAGCATTTGCATTTTCAGAACAGTTTATTGTAATATTAAAAAAACTGAATAGAGCCTCCAAATCATATGTTAAAATTGGATCTTACATTTCTCAGGGATTCACTTTAAACAAAGGCACAAAACAAGGGTGTTCCTTGTCCCCTTTATCATTTGCATTAGTTATCAAACCCTTAGCTAAGAAGCAATGGAAAAAAAATGATGGATTCTCAATTAATAGAGATTGTCAATCTAAAATACAACTTTTTTCAGACGATATTGTTCTAACTATAGGAGATTCAAATTATTTGATTGAAGAAATACATGAGGAAATTAAAACGTTTCAAGAAGTATTGCTGCTTAAATTTAATAGCAATAAAACTGAAACTTTAGTGTTAAATTAATTACTAGATAGTAAGTTTAAGGATAAAATATAAATATAATTGGGAAAGAAAATAATTAAAATATTTAGGAATAAAATCTATTCATATGGGAGTAAGATTATTAATAATTTTGGAAAAGTAATTGAAGATGCGTTACTTATAAAAAATGGAATGAGTGTTTTTTTTTAATTTTGAGGATAGGTTAGTGCTTATTAAAATGATTATGTTACCCAAGATTTATATATATATATATATATATATATATATATATATATATATATATATATATAGTTTCACTTTACAATCCCAAAATACTGAAGTATTGAAATTCAGTATCGCAAGACTGTAAAGCTGAAAACTTAAAAACCCAAAACCACAAAATTTGAAATCATGACTTCCCACATACACACTCCACACATAAGCAAGCACACATACACCTTCTGTCCTACACTACAAACCAAAAAACACACAAACACAACAAAAGAAGCACACACGTGAACCCTACATATAGGCAGGGGGGGCAAGCCCCCCTGCACACACCCCTGCTGCTACTTATATATACTAACTCTGAGGTCATACTAAAAACACAAACACACAAACACCACCATTACACATTCTACACTCCCTTTTGCACAAACACACATCACATACGTACAAATACCACCAATCTCAACACTTACACACTCACAATCTTACCTACCTACCCTAACCCACACCTCAAAACTCCAAACACACTCACACACGCTAAAATCCCTACCCAAAATCCCTAGTAAAACATCACTTACCTGAATCTGTAATGACATCCATATACCATACCGCTAATCACAAACACAGGTAATCCCACGTCACGTACGCACCTCCACAACTGTGAATTCAACACTTCTGTATTCGGCATGCTCACATTTGGGATTCTGCACTTTTGCAAAAGTGAACTATCTGCACTTCGGTCTCAAGCTACTGAAATTAGATATTTCAGTAGTTTAAGATTCTGAAGTGAAACTATATATATATATATATATATATATATATATATATATATATATATATGGGTCCACTTTATAATTTCAAAATACTGAAATCTCAAATTTCAGTATTTTGAAATCACAAAGCCAAAACCCCAACCACAACTCACAAATTCGAAAACACACAACCGCGAAATTCAAAATCCCGTAATTACGCTACACATACAGTACACACAAACATACACAAAACTCCCCCACAGTCAAATACATTTAAACTACATATAAGCAGGGAGGCAAGCCCCCCTGCACCCCCACACCCCCTACTTATATATTCTAACTCTGATATCGCACAAACAGAAACACAAAACTCACACACATTTTACAGTCCCTCAAACACAGACATAGCAGTCACAACACATACTTACACACACTAAATCCCTAACCAACATACTTACACACACAAACTTACCAAAACTAAACACAAACATCCACATTCCATACCACCGGAAGCAGAAATTCAAAATATCCATGCTTCGGTATTTTAAATTTAGCACTTCTGCCGGTTTTGGAAATGTGAGTACACGGCTTTGTGATTTTGAAATACTGAAATTCGAGATTTCAGTATTTCTAAATTCCAAAGTGGACCTATATATATATATATATATATATATATATATATATATATATATATATATATGTGTGTGTGTGTGTGTGTGTGTATTGCATTCAATAGCTTTAATACCTGGCAAAAATATTTAAAGAAAATGGAAAAAAATTTAACTTCATTCTTATGGTATTATAAAAACCGAGAATTGCCTATAAGAATCATATAATATTATTGGAGTATAGTGGTATTAGCTTCTTAGATGTAGAATCTTATTTTGTTGCTGCAAGTTTTAACTCTTATTGTACTCTGGAAATACTCAACCTACTCTAGTCAATGGAGAACCATCCAGGAGCAGATTATACTAAATTCTTATGTTTATTAAAGATGATAAATTAGAACTATATAATAATCCTTTCATTTGGTTAACAAAATTTACCTTAGAAGGAAATTCATTTCAATCTTTAGAGTCTGCATATATGAAATCAAGTCTTAAAACAGTTAAGAAATATGTTTTTAAAACTAATAAAAACAAAAAGCATCACAAAAGCAGAACCAGGTACTGCTAAAGCACAAAAACACTGCCTTTGGAACACCACTTAGCAGAAATAAGTAGTCCGTAGGTGCAATCCCAATTTATTTAATAAATCACAGCAGGTAAAAGACAACAGTTTAGCGCTTTCATTCAAACATCTTGAACTTCATCAGAACTAAATACATAAAAATTCTAGTACAATATATCATCAGAACTAAAGACTAAAAGCTCATAAGAGTTCAAGGTGTTTGAACAAAACCATTAAACTGTCGTGTTTTACTTGCTGCGATTTAGTAAAGAATTTGTGATTGCATCTACAGACTACTTATTTCTGTTAACTATTGTTCCAATGGCAGTACTTTGTGTTTTAGTGGTACTTGGTTCTGCTTTTGTGCTGCTTTTGTTTTTATTGGTTTTGAGTGTGGTTTGCGGCCATGGCTTCACCGGTACTGCAGAATGGAGGACAGACTGAGACAACTGCATTACCCAGTTGTCTCATGGGTGATCTTACTAGATGGGCTGGTTTATTGAGCCAGTCTTTGACTTCACTTCCTGTAGTCTCACAAAGAGGATGTGATGTATTTTCCCTTCCTGGTAATCAAGAAGCATTTTCTAATGCTGAGACGTATGGCATAAACCTGGAACAGCGTGGTGTTTCTAATATAGCAAATTCAGTATTTTTTTAGAGTTGGTGGATTGGTAAACAATTCTACACAAGAACCAGGTGTAACAACTCGATGGAGGAATTCATTATATGGACTAAATGATGTTACAAACCTTTGTGGTTCTTATACAGGTGACTTGCAAGCTTGGTTAAACACTGAGCATGTTTTTCAAAGACAAAGGCCTAACAATGATAATTGTACCTATATGGACAGGTTAAAAGAACTTAAATGTTTATTATTAAAATATCAGACTCTAAGACTGGACAATTCTTACTTGAATATATCAACTTAAAAATTGTACCTAAAGGGTTGAGGGTTTTTAAATACCCAAATAATGTAGTGGTTGGTAGTGCATATTACTGTGAATTGTTAGAAATGTTTAATAGATGGGGGATGGAGCTGATGCATTTTATGATAAGTTATAGTGAGATAATTTTACAACTTGTTACTGATATTGAGGTAGTTCACAAAAAGTTACAGGATGACCTTCTGTTTACTGTTGAAGAATATAAGGCACGCTTTCAAGTATTTGATGATGTGGATTACAGTTGTTTTAGGATTTTAAAAAGAAAAATGGTCAAAATAGCATGTGATAAGTGTATGCTAAACAAAAAGCTTATCCACTACCCAAGCAGAATTTTAAGCAGCATGGTAATAGTATTCACGATGAACAGAACATTAGTTCTGGTGCACATGGTAATACTCATTCTCCTGACAACACAGTACCTAGTCAGGATAGTAACGGCAACAATAATAATGACAATTATGTCCATAATATATATGACCCTTTAGAGTACCCCTTCTTTGTCTGTCCGATTGGATATGACAGAGAGAACAGCAGGGTATACAGTTTTACCATCAATCAATACAGCGAAGTACACATTCGAAGAGGGGAGGAGATGGAGAAGGTATTGATTCAAACAGGTCCAGTTGCAGAATGAATATAACAATTTTAAAGTGCATAATTATAGTGTTATTAGTTTGGATTCTAAACATTTTCCTATATTCAAAAAGGGCCTGACTTTTGTTCCCTCCAAGCATTTTAATTTGAGCAAGACCATGATTAACATCAAGTTGTTTTTAAGGAAGGTTAATTTTGAGGTCATATACAAACAAGATGCTTGTTATAGTGAAAAGAACATAAGGAAAAAGATATAATCTCCCTTTACACCTGAGTTTACAAAATTTCAAGTGTTTTGTGGAATTTAAATTAGATAACTTAAGCAAACAACATAGAAGGAAACCATATTATAATTTGACAGAAGGAAAAGGCAATTTGTATAGTTTAGTTTCTAATAGGGATATATACATTATGAAGCCGGACACGGGGGTGGATTAATAATCATGGATAAAGTGGATTGGGGGGTAGAATGTTGAATTTACTATATCAAGGTGACATTTACACCAGTGTCTCTAGGAATGAGGTAAACATTTCATACCAGAAGATTGATATGGCCCTATATGATTTTTTTTAATGCAGGGAGCTATTGACAACAGTACTTATGAGTTTCTCGTAAATTCACACCCCAGGATTCCTAATGTGTTTGCAAAATCCAAAGTCCATAAAGATGTGATTAACCCCCTAGAAGTTAACTGTTTCTGCCACTGGCTCAAAGACTTATCCTTTTGCAGTATATATTGACCATAAGTTAAAACTATTTTATGATTTAAAGATACAAATATTAAAAGATTCTTGGGATTTTCTTAATGGATTAAATAGGGTTCCTTATTTAGACAATGCTTTGTTTGTTACTATTGATGTGATAGACCTTTTTACTGTGATTCCACATGGAATTGGTTTGGAATGGTTTAATTAGGTAAAAAGAAATGTCCACTTCAAAGCCAATGTACTACAACCCAGAAAGTATTTATTGTTAAAAACACAAAAGTTGATAATATCCAATAATCCACAATAGTCAGTCAAGCGCTTTCGTCAGATGACTTCTTCAGAACAAAATTCCATAGTTTCATTTCATTTTATACTGATTGATAATGACTCTAATTAACAATTAATAAACAATTGATTAACATTTAAAGTGGCAATGGGGGGTAAACACTGATGTGTGCATATATAAAAATGTAAATGAATAAATAAATAACTACAAAGTTTTAAAAACTAACAAAGGTATTGTTTAAAAACTATAAAAATAAAACAATATATTACAGCTTTGTAGCCCTGAACCTTAGTTCAGGTTTAATACTGATGGCATCATTGATACCTGGAAATTCTGTGGCATTCAGTTTAAGTTGCCACCTGGTTTCATATTCGTCCAATCCTCCCCTCGAAAATCCATATTAACTACTTCTAAAATAGCAAACCTAAAACAATGGGAGAGGTTACAGTTAACATGTTTAAAAAGGGCATTTTTTTCATCTTTGTTTGTGATGCTATAACAATATTCATAAATCCTACGGGGATTGGCCGAATAAATTATTAAGGGCTGAAACCAGGTGGCAACTTAAATTAGAGAGCTGTTTTGGCAATTGACCTTACAATTCAATAGATTTCCAGGCTTAAATGAAGTCATTTCTATTATTCCAGTTTTAAGAATGAGAGCAACAAAATTATAGTATGAGTATTCTTATACATTATCTAAATACATTATTCAAATGTTTTTAGGATATTAGTTTTACAAAAATGTTTTTCAAGTTATTTACGCACTTACATGTTTATATTTAACATGCTGGTTTTAATAGTGCTGTATCTTTAATCAAGTTTGATTGTTTTAGTGAAAAGATCTTTTTTATTGGTGAATTTTAAATGATCATTTAACTTGAGTATATATTGCATTAGAAGTTTTATGTCTTTAGTGCTGATGAAGTTCAAGGTGTTTGAAAGAAAGCACTAAATCGCTGTGTTTTACTTGCTGTGATTTATTAAAGAATTTGGGATTACACTTATGGACTGCTTATTTCTGCTAACTGGTGTTCCGATGGCTGTGTTTTATGTTTTTTAAAACTCCATTAATATCAAAATAGAAATTTTTGTGTTTTCCTACTGCACATAATTCTAGATTTAAGGAAACTCAGAACAATGTTAAAATGAATTTACTAAAAAGGAATGGATTAATATTATGGTCTGGTTGCTTTGAAAAGGAAAAGCTAAATACCTACAATAATGAAAGAATATAAGCTGGATGAATCTGCTAACCAGTTAATATTATCTATAAGTAAGAAATTAAATGGATTTGTGGATAATATGAGTGAAGAGGAACAGAACATTATTCACCCATTATATGAATACAATAGAGAGTTATTATCCAAACTAATTGGGACCTAGGGTAGTTTGGATAATTAAACATATAACTGAACTTGATAAAAAAAAAACTTCTATACACGCGTGCGCACACACACATTTAACATTATTAAACATGTAAAGTTTAATTTCTACGAGCTGAAATTCGAGGCATTGTTCCAACAATGATTTAGTGTTATTTCAGGTCCTTATCATGATTCCATTATAATTTTGTAGGAAAAAATAAATAAATGTGTGTAAGTAAATTTTAAATTTATCTTAAGCAGCTTGCACTTAGTACAAAAAAGTTATGGCTTAACTAAAACAAAATGCTGTGGTGAAACTGTATTTGGGCCTAAAACGCAAAACTGTATGTGCATGCACACAGCCCATGTTCCAGGCCAGCCAGATGCAGGTAAAAAAACATGCACCTTCAGCTCCCACAGCTGGTGTCTCCCTGCAGCACTGCTGACAAGGGAAAATCTTGGCACTGCTGAATTATACCTTTCAGCCTTATATATATATCAACAGTGTTGAACACAACATTACCTCTCATTATGTGGAACAAAAGGGTGAAATGTGGAACACTTACTAACAACTTCAAGTAGGAAGCTTAGGACATCTCTCAATTGTCCAGATTTTCACAGAATGCCAAGACTGTTCTCATACAATGTGTGGTTTTCAGGAAAATCATTAAGATTTGAAGTTACTGAATTATGTCAGATTTTGAGTCTCAGACTTCATAGCCTTTAGAAAACACATGATAACTTTTATACTTAGCTCATGAGAGCTGCAAGAATATACACTGCAGATCTTTGATTAATTAATGCATAAAGTTACGCAGATGTTCCCTTGTCTAATTCTGTTTGATAATTCTTTTCTGACTTGGCATTTACACTTTTTTTTTTTCAAAACTGACCCAGCAACATTGTCTGAAGTTTAGAAAAGACATTTTATCATGTACACTTACTTGTTAGATGTTTTCTATGAAGTGGAAGCAGCACCAAAAGTTAAATTCCACACAGTAGGAAAGACACACGTACAGATGCAGCAATGCATATACAGACGCAACTCTTAGGAAAGCTGGGTTTGGATAATTGATGTTCAGATAATCAATGCTCTACTGCATATGAATGCTGTTATTGAAGGTTGATTGGCATATAAAAGGAAGCTTCTCTAAGCTATATAAGATAATTATAAATAATAATTTTGATGCAAAATTCAGAAACATTGTAGATGGTGGATTGAGTGGCTCAGTAGATGATAAGAATAAAGCTTTGATACATAATTCAGTTAGTCAAACTTTAAGAAGATACCGGAAAGTTTTTATGTGGAAATATATGCATAGAATGTTTGTTACTCCATATAAAATTTCTAAAATAAGTTTAGTTAATTAGTAAAATGACTTCTTCAGTATGTTGGAGATAAGATGTAAAGGTTGATTGGGCACACATTTATGGATTGTAAAACATTATATGTATATTGGGAATAGATAAGTACATTTTTTAAGGGATTATAGTCTGACAATTGTGTGTTAACTAGATTAGTAATACTAATGAATGTTCCACTTCCTGTATCTGTAAAAGCCAAAGAGTAAAGACTCTTTTGGGCTCACTTGGCAGTTGCCAGAAAAGTTATTACAAAAAATTGGAAATCAAACTTCGTTCCTACATTCAAGTAATTTTTAAATTTAACAAAAATACTAAGTAAAACTGAAAAAAGATGTGATCAGAATAAGATCTATAAATCATAGTAAGACCTTTAGTTGGGATAACCTTGAAATGTTGCTATTGAAATATGAAAATTCTTAATGTGTTAAATGTATAAGATTCTCTGATGATTCAATGTATTCCTACCACTGTATAATATGTGAAGTTGAAATTATTCCTTTTTGTGTATATATTGAATATATGTTAAATTAATAAAAAAAAGTTTAAAAAATAAACTGCTTTATCTATCAGTTTCTTCAAATTATAGTACTTGGTAAGATCACATTTAATACACAAACTTTATCTCACATTCTGACCATCCCATCTTTTGTTATTTATTTTTATTTTTTATTTTTTTTACATTTGTTGACCGGGTAAGTCCGACTGGAACCAAGTCCATTTTCAGCAGAGGCCTGGGGAGATAAGCTCCAGTTATTCATTGGTATCTATTAAAAATATCAACCCAACATTCCTTAATGAAAAATTAGCAATCCACTAGACCTTTCCTGTTTTTATATAGTGATCAGAATATTTAAATACCATCCTGATTGTAAAGAAAAAATGGGAAGGGCAAAGAGATGATGGGAGATTAGTTTAAGTGAAAAAAATCTAACTATTTTAAACATTTTGACATTTAAACACTATTTCATGCTTTTTACTGAATTCATATGTCATGCTTTGAAACACATGATTTTAGTGCTTTTATAATAGACTCATTTTAGCAGAGTTAAGAAAGTACTTATCTGCTTTGTCCATTGAATTATTCTAACTTTATTTTACTGCTTTATATCGTGTAGCATCTTCAGAGGTATGTCCCAAAAGATTTTTATGCCATTCCCTAGAAATAAGTTGTATTTCTTTTTTGTCTAGTATACCATCCAAAATATTTTATTTTGGCGTGATATTTTAACAAACTTTACTAACACAGTTCTTGAATTACCCACATGCTTGTTTTGAGGGTTCTATATAGCACGCACATTTTTATCATTGTTTGAGCTTACTATGTTGAAATAGAAGTATTACTGCAATTATCTTGTAAATAATAAACTGAATGAGTTTGCTTGTTCCAAGGATTCTGGTTTACCTGTTGAAATGGCTATTATACTTGCAGACATCCTTCTATATCTGTATATTTTATTTTGCATTGTTGTTTTCCTCTTGTAAACATGTTGCTTTTTACTGTAATTCCTTTCGCATATATTCATATAACTGTAGTTTCTTCATATTTGTTTTTACTGAATTAGCCATGTTCTCCATTTGAAAATGAAGCTTTTCTTTCCTTCACTACCTCTTTTATTTAAAATGTCTTTAGCAGCATATGAGGAACAATTTGTTCTGTTAAACTGTTCATGTTGTTATAAAGCTTGTCTAATAATTCAGAAAATTTTGTTTCAAACAGTTCATTTTCAAATATACCCATTGATGCAATTCCAGTATGGGGTTCATTTGAGAACTCTTTAGTAGCAGCTGCATTAGTTCTCCTCATTGTAAATTATCCCTTCCATTTACTTTTAACTCGGTCCCTAAATCTGACAATAACACTATCATTCATCAAACATAGAGGGTCATGATTAGACTGTTGATTATGCATATGCCTGATAGGTTTTGAATATGTAAGGAGCCTGTGACATGCTAAGAATTAAAAATGTGATGTGATCAAGATAACGTAATGCATGATACCATTATATATATATATATATATATATATATATATATATATATATGCGCGTGTGTATATCTATGGGTCTACTTTGCATCATCAAATTCACTTTACTGAAATTTAAACCAACGAGACCAGTACTTTGAAATCAGAAATCCCAAACCTTCACTTTACCAAACTTTATATCAATGAAACACCTGCTGCTACAACGAAACAAAAAAAATCTATAACCGAATAGTCAAAATAACCTTATTAGCCAGCTAATAATGATGTGTCAATCAGTACAAATTATTGTAATATAAATCCTATAGTGACATACCAAAACAGTCATCATCTTTTGGCTGTTCCCATTAGGGGTCGCCACAGCAGATCATCTGTTTCCATTTCTTCCTGTCCTCTGCATCTTGCTCTGTCACACCAACCACCTGCATGTCCTCTCTCACCACATCCATAAACCTTATCTTAGGCCTTCCTCTTTTCCTGTTACCTGGTAGCTTCATCCTTAGCATTTTTTCCCAATGTACTCAGCATCACTCCTCAGCATGTCCAAACCAATGTAATCTTGCCTCTCTGGCTTCTTTAACTCTGCCACATCCATCTCTAACTCCTGTCTTTTTGTGAATGCCACTGTTTCCAACCCATATAACATAGCTGGTCTCACTACCCTCTTGTAGACCTTCCCTTTCACTCTTACTGGTACTCGTCTGTCATAAATCACTCCTGACACTCTTCTCCACCCACTCAATCCTGCCTGTATGCTCTTCTTCACCTCTCTTCCACACTCACCATTACTCTGAACTATTGATCCCAAGTATTTAAACTCATCTACCTTCGACACCTCTACTCCTTGCATCCTCACCATTCCTCTATCCTCCCTCTCATTCACACACATATATTCTGTTTGAGTCCTGCTGACCTTCATTCCTCTTCTTTTTAGAGCATATCTCCATCTCTCCAGGGTCTCCTCCACCTGTTCCCTACTCTCACTACAGATCACAATGTCATCTACAAACATCATATTTCACGGGGACTCCTGCCTGATCACGTCTGTCAACCTGTCCATTACCATTGCAAATAAGAAAGGGCTCAGAGCTGATCCTTGATGTAATCCCACCTCCACCTTAAACACATCCATCACTCCCACTGCAGATCTCACCGCTGTCACACTACCCTCGTACATATCCCATGACATACCTATATGACATACCAAAACAGTAATTAGACAAAATATAATCACCATAAATATGATGTCTGTATCAAATATTCAAAATGCAATATAATGGTAAATACTGAAATGGAATACAAACAAGAAATCATAAAATACTGAGCAGTGCTGTGATCAGAAACCCAGGGCCCAACAGTCAAGTAAAACTGGTCAAAAAAAGACCCAAGGGCTAATAAAAATAGCCAAAATGTCAGTCTATCCATTTTTCACAATAATAAATCTTGACCATTGAACCCCAAGAAAGTTGTCAAATACGATGAAACAGAAATATACAGAAAAACTGACTTGTAGTTACATATATAGCCCCTTATAGATAATGTCATACCAAACAATGAAGTTCAGAAGCATAATAAGGGAAACATGAAATCACCACATTAAATTGAAAGTGAAGCCTCACCATTATAATCAATACTGAAAAAAAATTTTGAATTATTATTAAGGGTTCAAAAGTCTGTCATTCATTGCAGTCAAGCGAAGCCTTAAAGTAGATGCTCATGAGAGTATAAAATGGCCCTGTTATAAGCCATTAATCTGTTCCACATTTCTATTTTGGTATACGTTCTCGAGAGTCTGCAAAGGGCAGTGCTGACATTGTTTTCTCTGTGTGATTACACTTCGGTAAAAGGCAAGTAGTCTGCATTTCTAGGAGTTTGCTGTTTTTACATTCCTCTCAACTGTCCCTTTTAATCCCTCCTAAAACTGGCAACTTTTTAAACTTAATGACAATAATTAGATTTATACACAAATTTTACTTCAGAAAATGTACATTAATTCACATTAATTTTTTTCTGTCAGTGTCTCAAATTAATAGTACTAGTAGTTTTAAATTGTCCATGTCTCTTATTTCTAGATTTGTACTGGATTCTGTTGAGATTTATCCCTGATGTATTGAGAGTCATGCCATTTTATTTATTTAATTTATTTTTTGTTGTTTTTGGGGGGGGGGGTGACACCCAAGCAGAGTCAAGTTAGGCATTTTCTGAATTTTTGACACACCGAACCCAAAAGTTTCACTATCACTGAGGTAGTATATATAAAGGAGTGTGGGGATAAATTCTACCACTTGGGGTGCCAGGCTTTTCAATGCAAAACAATGTTTTCACTGATTGTACCCAGTTTCAGTGAGTGCATTTTCAGTGAGCTTGACTTTTCAGTTATGATTTTGGGAGTTCTCTTTTCAAAGTCTCATAGTGTACCTCAGGCTGACTGACATTCACCTGACCAGCCCAACATACGTCTTGGCACACACTAATATCACTGCATGCAGAGGCACATTCCTGCATCTTGGATGAATGGGGCACCAGCCCATACTATGTTCTGTTCTTCTGTGTCAACAAATCTTGTACAAGCTATACCCATGTGTGGAAGAGCAGAGTTTGTTACAAACATTAGGATGAGAATCACCCTTGTGGTTATCCTGGTCTGCAATGCTAAGCTTTTGCACAAGAAATGAGAGGCAGGTTGTTACAAGTGGAAGTCAGGTGGCAGCTTGAACTGCAAGAGTGAGACAAACTGAACATGTTCTGTTATAGTGTGTTTTCGGGCCACTGTACTATATTCATTATAAAGTCATTGATGAAGGAGCATACATAACAAATGGAAACTAGACTCCCATAGCTCCCCAAAAATGGGGAGAATGTCTCCCTGTTTTTGGAGTACTTCTCCAAAGGATACTGTGGAGGAACATCACTGCAAACCCAACTATACTCCTAGACTGAAAAATATAACTTCCTGTATTTGGATAATGTAAGCAATAAAGAACAGGTGGCAGCCTCAAAAATATTCTGTATTGAAACCTGCCTGACAAAGGCTGTCCTTGTAGAATGCATTATCACACACTTCTAGAGAGACCTGACTTTCTTTCCATACCAGCAGACAATGCAGTTTGCTAGCCACTTGGACAGCATTTGTTAGTCATCAGTTTGTCCTTTTCAACATGAGTAAAAGCTACAAATTGTCCCTTTCCTGGATGAACTTGGTCTTATTCAAGTAGTGCTGCAATGCTTTGTGGATATCCAACATATACAGGCTCCTCTACTCTTTCATCTGGGTTTGGGGAGGAATACCAACAACTGATTGATTAAGGAACATATCCAAAACTACTATTGTAGTATTAATCCTGAGACTATCATTTTGGAATATGATTGCTTTGCCACCAGGGCTTACAGCTTCATCCTTCTGTCACCAAGATGATGATTTTCTAAGTCAGAAACTTGAGAAACACTGAGATTACTTGCATGAACAGGTTGAATGTCAATTGCTAGAAGGGGAAAGATAACACTTCTAAGTGGCTGCAGATGAATCACTCTAGGAACAGCTTTATCTCTGCCTCCATTATCAAAGGTAAGGGTGATGGGATGCAAGCAGCAACAGATGAAACATGCACCTTTACAAAGGAATGACAGCCCTGCCAAATGACAAATAGGTGACACTGAGGAGCATTTCCACTTTTAATGGAGCCTCCTTCTTCTTCCTCTTGCACTAAATGGAAAATATTTTCATTTTTTTCATGTACAATTTCTTTGTGCCAGGCTTCCTGGCTTCTTTTAAAATGTCATCACATCATGCTTGGGAGGAACAGCACCAGATCTCAGATACCTAAAGGCATCAGCAAGTCTATCTGCTGCAGTAGAAAGAAAGTACAATTGTGTCCCTAACTTACCATAATTGCAGATGTTTGAGTAGGTCAATGCTACAGTACTGATTCTTCTGACTTCCTGTCATACAGAGGCCTGCAGCTGGTTTGAATACCGAAGTTTTTCACTACTCATCATTAGGTGGATGTCTACTATGGACTGAAGTTTGAATGCTGGGGTATAAAGATAGCATCAGCTGGCACCATCATCAGTTTTTTGTAGTCCACAGACTAAGTAGACTGATGATCCTAATGTGAAGCATGACCTTTCCAACTGTCCCTACTATGAAACTGGGTCCCTCACTTAAGTGGTAGGAATAAAAAAAGATGCAGAGTTGAATTAGATGAGGGAACCCACCCCCAACCTGAGACATAGAAACAGGGAGAGATGGGGGGGATGACAAAGGGTACTGCAAAATTGATCAACAAACATCTACAATTATGATAAGTTGGAAACACAGCTATACTATGTTCATCATTGATAAACTCAGCTGTACTATATTCATCATAGTCCAGGCTGCATTATTGATTCTTGGGAGGATTCCCAAAGCTTCTAGGTGGGTGGCTGGTCAGAAATCTTATCTGGGGGACAGCAGGCTCTGCAGGATGGCAAAGGCAAACTCAGCTCTTGTCCTCAAGATAGACCCAAGATGGAAATCTATAGGAATCAATCAGAGGAGGTTAGAAAAGATTGGGAAGAGGGACTGGATAAGCAAGTCACAAAAACAATGGGATGACATATGTATGGCTCCCAATTATGCAACAGTCTTGAAGATTTAAGATTTTTGGTTGGAAGTGTTTGTATATGAATTTTTATTTCCCAAGCAGACTCCACAAAAAATTTTTTCCTCAGGTAGATGGCCATGGTGGGGAAGAAAAAGGTAGCTCTGAACATATGCTTTAGGAGTGTAATGAGTTAGCATACTTTAAAAATTCCCTATAGAGTACTCGGTCAGAAATACTGGGCGAGCAAATTGGTGTAACTAAGGAAGTCATTTTTTTGAGTTGGGATACAGCATCTGAATTGCCTAGACATAGTAAGGCCTTGTTAAGTTTAATTCTGGCGGCTATCAAAAAAGCAGTTACTAAAAAATAGAAATCAGAGTCTAAACAAACTGTACTAATAGTGAATATTGTAACAGAGGTAAAAGAACTGGATGTGGGATCTTTAGAAAATGGTAGGAACAAATTGCATAGCAAAAAATGGTAATTGTGGTAACAATACCTGCAGAAAAATGTTTTAGTGGAGGAATGAATTTTAAGAAATGGCAGGAACTGACCAATTTATGTAATGTTGGATTGATTATATTGTACAGAAAAATATATGTGATGTATAACATTTGTAACTGCGAAGATATTATTTGTTTTCTTTTATATAAATGTAAGATAGCTGATGTCATAAGTGATAAATCAATAAAGGCTTTTTTTTTTTTAAAGATGGATCCAAGGTGGCAGTGCTTGGTGAAAATGTGAGCAGAGGACCATGTGGCAGCCTCTTGAATGGGCTATGTGGGCACCCATTTCAAAAAGACAGTAGTAGAGGCTTTGTGCCTGATGGAGTTTGCTCCCTTTCAGGAAAAAAGGAAAATAAATGTATGCATCATATCACTGATATTGTTAGCCGTGGTTATCATTAGTAGTACTGTTAGTTCTATATCTGTTATTGTCTTTATCACTGAGCTCTGCATGCATAGGGCCTGTGCACTGAATTTATTAATTCTGCCTTCACATACGGCTATGTTTTATTCTTGCTATTTCCTGGCATTTTGCATAACAGCATGAAACAAAAATAGAGGGGATTTAAAAGATGCATCCTGGCTTTAACAATAGGCATGCAATTAAGGTTTGTTTTCCTAGCAGAGAGGCCTCTGAAATGTTCAGATCATAAACAGAAGTGGAACGTGAGTTTGAAACACAGGGACACCATCTGCTAAACATCTGCCTAACATCTAAATTGAGTTCTAACATCCAAATTGAGTTAAATTGTCTTCTGCACAGACCAAAAGTGACCATCAACTCCTAAAATATCTTAAAGACACAAGAAACTATATACCATTCCTCTTCTTGGACATTAAGGTGTCAAGAAGTCAAAAAGGGATAATAAATTCACAGGATGTAAAGAAAGTTATCTCTGTAATTCCCTCTTCCTTCAGGGTGGGTTGTTAATCAAATAGATAATCTACTCTAGTAAGATAACACCTAAGGCAAAGGCTGGAATTCATCAGCTGCAAAGAGAGAACAAAGAAAATCCCAAACCCTCTCTGCCCTTAAAGGATATATACTGCAGTGGAACTGAATTCAGTCATTTTGTGTCAAACCCTCTGAGGCATTTTGTTTAGTTAGACTTTGGAGCGGTCAGCCTGAGACTTTAGATTTTCAGTTATTCATCTTTTAGTACCAGTCATACTTGCATGCTGTTTCCAGATACTGAAAGGTCACTGTTGAAGGACTGATATAGCTTTCTTCTTTCTGGAAAAGGAATCCAAGATTGTGATACTGCACCTTGCCATCTCTGTGACTAGCAAATTAAAAAGGGTAGATCTATTCTCATTGAGAGAAATTAAGAGTCTACCAGACAGTAGCATTTAATCAGGACTGCAACTGAACTGGACTTTACTCTACAAGCGGAACCAGCATCCAAGTGCTAGTTATTATCATCCATTTTCTGGATCTCCCCAAAGAGAGAATGGACAAGAGAATGCAGAACTATTTCACAGTGCCCATCAGTGACCAAAAGGCTTTAAGTCTGGACTTTTTCAATTTGGTTGGACCACTCAGTATGTTGCATGCTTTACCATACTGCCAAGAACTACTGTAAATAATTTGATTTTTTTCTGACTTTCATACTTTACAGCAAGCTCATTTTTATTTTTTTACATCTACTAGAAATTAAATTAATTGATTTCTTGTGTGCTAATAAATTCTATTTTTATACAAAATTCAACTCTGTGCATGTTAGCTGTTTTTAACTTTGGCTTGAATGTAACCTAGAACAATAGGATTTGAAAAGGGGGACAAATAAGTGCTGTGACAGCTTATTCTCACCTGCAGACAAATGTATCGGGTACAATGAAAAGTATTACATTCCAGCCTAATTGTTTTGACATAACCCTATCAGGAAGGTGTTTTCCACGACTGAAAGTAACAGAAAGAGATGCAGTTTGCAATCCATCTAAAAATAGCTTGTATGATAACTGGCTCACCCTATTTTTCCCTGTGCAAAGACTACCACTAACTGGTCAGATCTGTTTGTGAAGTTAGTTTTGGGAGGGAAAATCTCAGTTGTCTGTGTATGTCCAGGGAGTGCAATATCTTCTCTCACTTGTTTTGGAGGTATGGGAAGAATACAGGAAGGTGAATGGCTTGAGTCAAAGAAATTTCTGAAACCATCTTTTAAAGAAGGGATTGGTACTCAAGCTAACTTTGTCTCTGTGGAAGACTAGGAATATCTCTTTGCAAATAAAATCTTGAAGTTCAGAAACACTCCTAGCTGCTGTGCGTGCTAAAAGTAGGGCTGTTTTTCACATCAACAGTTTAACAGGGGCTGAGGCTCCCAGGTAAAAGGGTGGCAAAGTATGTTTTTCAAGTATAAAATTCAGGTCCCAGGAGGGGCTTGCTCCCTTCTGTGTAGCTTGAGGTGATTCATCCGCTACAGAAACTGTTTCATGTGAGGGTGGTGGTAAATAGGTAAGGAAGCTGGGAGATAGGCACAGATGACAGAAGCATGTGCCTTAATGCTTGAAGATGTAATACAGGTATTTAGAGATCTGCTTTAGATTTGCTTGAAAAGAGAGAATACCATTGGAATGGCATCAGTGAGACAACTTTTCCATTTTGCTGTATATGACCTTTTAGTATTTGGTTTTCCAGACTCTTATAAAATGAATAAAACATCCTAAGGCTAAGACAGAGTGGCTAGAGTCAGTATCCAACCGTTCAAGCTGTTAACTTCATAGTCCTCAGACTGGGATGCACAATAGATCCCTTAGTTTGGGTTAGAAGGTCCATGATTGGTGGTAGAATTCTGTTTTTTTCCCCCTTACAGAGTCAGAAGAAGGGAGCACCAATGTTGCCTGAGCTAGAAGGGAGCAATTATTATACTTCTGGGCTTGTCTGACCCCACCTTTAGCAGTACCCTCAGGATGAGGGGAATCAGTGGCTAGAAAGAGGTCTGTCCACTTAAAGGAGATGTCTGTTCTCCATGACCCTTTCTGCTGTGTTCTCAAGCCGGATTTCCTTAAACCTTTTTTTCTGTTGAGGCAAAAAGATCTGTCTCTACTAGCCAGTTGGTGTATGCTGTCCAAAAAGATTTCTCCTTTCAGCATCCATTCATTGAAGTCCAGGAAGGTCTTGTTTAGGGAGTCTGCCAGCAGGCTGTCCTGAGCACAGATATAAGATGATATGGGTGCTCCAATATCACATTTTTTTGGGTTAGTAGTAGTTGCTCATGTGTGGACCCCATGTTTTAATTTTTTTGTTCTATTGAGTTGCTGGACAATCAGCCAAGGATCCATACCTAGTCTGCATACAGGATAGGAATGCATTCTCCCTTCTTTGTTTATGTACGGCATGACTCTGGTATTGTCTGCCCAGATTTGAAGTGGTCCTGGAGACAACTTGTCTTTGAAAGATTTCATAGCCAGGATGACTGCCATTATTTCTTTGAAGTTGAGGTTTTGATTTGCTTATTGCCTGCCCCAAATCCACTGAACTCTGAAGTGTCCTAGACGGGATTCCAGACTTGTTGGAACTGTCTGTTGTCAGGGTCTATGCTGTCACTACTAAGAGGAAGTGCACACTTGAGTTGTTGCGCACACTCTCCTCCCACCAAAGAATATATATATATATATATATATTATATATATATATATATATATATATATATATATATATATATATATATATATTATATATATATATATATATATATATACACATACACATATATCCATATATGTATCCCCTATAGAAGACTGACAGCTCACAACACCGACACCCACATTGCAGACACCAAAAGCCCAACACACGAAATACCAACAACAGCGCTACTGCAGAAAAAAGGAAAATAACATTTCCTTTTTTCTGCTAAAGGGGGGCTATGCCCCCCTACGCCCCCCCCCACACCCCCCCCGTAACTTTAATATACCAACTCCAAGATCGCACTACAGTGCAGAAATGGAAATATTTCCATTCCACACTATGGAGACTTACCATTTCCCCATTGTCGGTATTTCGTGTGTCAGGCTTTTGGTGTCGGTGTTGTGAGCTGTCAGTCTTCTGTAGGGGCCCTTTATATATATATATATATATATATATATATATATATATATATATATATAGTGGATATAAAAAGTTCACACACCCCTGTTCAATTGGCAGGTTGTTTGTGTGATATAAAAAAATAAGACCACAGTAAATCATTTCAAAACTTTTCCCACCTTTAATGTGACCTGTAAACTGTACAATTCAATTGAAAAACAAACAAATCTGTTATGGGGAAAAAATATAAAAAATAAAAACGTACGATAAGCTGGTTGCATAAGTGTGCACACCCTTAAACTAATATTTTGTTGAAGTACCTTTTGATTTAATTGCAGCATTCAGTCTTTTGGGGTAGGAGTGTGCCAGCATGTACATTTTTTATTTTTTTATATTTTTTCCCCTAACAGATTTGTTTGTTTTTCAATTGAATTGTACAGATTATAGGTCACATTAAAGATGGGAAATGTTTTATTGTGGTCTCATTTTTTTTATATCCCAAAAACCTGGCATTATAACAGGGGTGTGTAAACTTTTTATATCCACTATATATATATATATATATATATATATATATATATATATATATATATATATATATATATATGTACACGGGAGCAAAGGAATCATAGTTTTCTGGGGCTGCCAGTGTTTAGCAAATTTCACATATGTAGCCTTGCCAAAGGGATCATTATAATGGGAGAAACCATGTAAACTAGGGCCCTGAGGAATTCCCTTGCAGTGATGGAGTACTTGGAGTATAGATCTCCGAGACATTCTGAAAAGAAGGTGACTTTGTTCTCTGAGAAGAAAGCATTCTGTTGAACTGAGTTTATTTTAGTCAAATATTTTTTTATTTTCAATTAAAATAACATTTACATAATATTTTTAAATATCATTTTAAACAACTATATACAATATTTACAATAGCCTGACTTTCAATTATATACACTATGTTATTAAATATAGAATTAACAGATCAGTTATCAGAGATACAATATTGATTATTGCAGAGTGTCCAACAAAGATACAACTTTCTTCCAAGGATTATTTACCAATGGGCTGGGATAGATTCATAGTTCTTTGATTTTTATTTCCATTAATGCAGTTGTCTTCAGTAAAGTGTAAAATTTTCCAAGGTCGGGGGTGTATTTGAATTCCACCTTCTGGTTACGCATTTCCTAGATATAGCAAGTATTGTCCATAACAAATACATATTTGTCTTATTCAGGTAGGGACTTTGATTTACATTTAGTATTATCAATACTTTAGTTAAGGCAAAGGATTCATTAAATAAAGCTTTTAAAAAAATGATTGATTCCATTCCAATATGATTTAATTGTATTACATTCATAAAAAATATAAATCCAGTCTGCTTTATTTGACTTTTCACACCTCCAGCAAAAACCATTTTTAGTAGTACTGATCTTTTTAATTCTATCTGGTGTTAAAAATGCTGTATGCAAGTATTTCCAGTTAAATATTTTCCAGTACTGTGTGTTAGATGTGTAATTAACTGATAGTAAGATGTTACTTTTAATTTCTTCTGTTAACAGCAATGACTGACCTTTTGTTAAGAACTGCCAGTATGACGGCTTGGGAATTGTTTTATATGTTATTAACTCTTTATATAGATTTGAAGTGGAATTTTTCTTTTCACAACTATTATATATAAATTCATATAGAAAACTTATTAGATTTGGAATATCTTTAAATGAGGAATTATTAATCTGAATAAATCTTGAGTGTACATTAGAATGCATTGTAAGGTTAACCAGTCCTGTGTTGGAATACTGTAAGCAGTTTTTATCATATGTATATCTAAAACATTTAATTTATTTGCACATTGAAACCAGCATAAGAATCTATTTTGTTCCCTGGAGGTTATTGTTTCCCTATATATTTTGTGAGGAAAGTTCTTAGTGATGGTAAATGGGGTTAAAAGGTCAAACCAAAGTTTTAGATCTATGTTTGCATTGATAAGTTTCCTAAAGGAATTGATGTAATGATTAATCAGTGTTGTTTTAGAATATTTTGTTATATTATATTGTGTACTTATGCATAGTATGTACCAGGGTTTGCTTGATTTGTCTACTATTAAAAAAAATTAACAGATTAAATTCATTTGTTAATACAGCTGCTGTTAATTCTTTATAGTTGGCAAAATAATTTGGGTTTATCCAGTCTATTGTAGTTTTAAGCACAGATGCTTTTATATATGTTTCTATTTCTGGGAAGTTCAACCCTCCTTGTTTCCAGGGTCTAATGTGATGCGTTAGAGCTACTCTATTCTTTTTGGGATACCATAAAAAATGTATTAAACATGAGTTTGTTTCTTTAAGAATGCATTTTTCAGGAATTAACTGTATTGCTAATGCTACATATAGTATTTTTGGCAATAAGACCATTTTTATTAATTGCAATCTGTCTTCAAAAGTTAATATAATTTTGTTCCACTTTTCTATATATATTTTTGTTTCAATAATGTTTTTATAACTTATTAATATTGTTTGATTTATATTTTTGCATAACACTATTCCTAAATAATTTAGCGTAAGTTCTTGTTTTCCTATGATGGATTTATCTGTAACTTGTAGGTCTTTTTTCTTATTTAAAAATAGAAATTTTGATTTTGATCTTTTAAAGTGTAGACCTGAAATCTTATAAAATTTCTCCATTACTTCTTCTATCTCTCCTAATGACTCTCTGGAGTTTGATAGGGTTAATAAAATATCATCAGCAAAAAGCATAATTTTAGATGTGTATTCGTGGTAGTGGTGCTGCGGTAGAGTTGTCGCCTCACAGCAAGCCGTTGTCCTGTTCAATTCTCAGCTAGAGCGTCTTCTGTGTGGAGGCATGCCTGAATGGGCGTGCCTTTATTGAAGGTTGTGTGTCAGGGCTGGTAACTCGGCACGTAAAAATCCACTACCAATCATTAGTGGGCCGGAGTTCCACTGTGGCGACCCCTAACCGGGATAAGCCAAAAGACTCAACACAACAACTGGTCATAGACTTCTATTCCTTTTATTCTTGGATTATTGCATATTATTTCTGCAAGTATTTCTATAGCCAAAGCAAATAAAATAGGAAAAAGGGAGCATCCTTGTTTAGTACCTTTCATTATATGGATAGACTCTGAGGTGAAAGGACCTAATTTAATGTAGGCTAAGTTATGAATATATATGTTTTTTAGTAATAAGATGAAGGGAGGAGGAAATTCAAATAATGCTAAAGTTTTAAATAGATATTCCCAGTTGAGGGAATCAAAGGCTTTTTCTATGTCTAATCTGATTACAAGTGTTTCTCTATCTTCTTTATTCACATAATCTATAAGATATTACCATGTGTGTGTGCCTGTTATATAAAAATTCAGTTTGATCATTATTAATTGTCTTTGAAAGTGGGATTTTCATTCTATTAGCTAGGAATGACATGAATATTTTGTAATCATTATTCAGTAATGATATAGGTCTGTATGAGGTGCAAAGGTCTGATGGGTTTATCTTTTAGAATTGGTGTTATGAGAGAATATTTCCATGAGGGTGGTATTTTTGCTTCTGACTGGACTTCTAGCAAAGTTTTATGAAAAAAGTGAGGTTACTGTTGAAGGGAAGAGTTTTTAAAGTTCCATAATCATACAATCTATCCCTGGAGCTTTGTTAGATTTACTTTATTTTATCTTGTCAGCAATTTCTTTGTAGAATATAGGTTTTTGTATGTCTAGTTTTAATTTTTCGGGAATTTTTTTTATATTGATAAGGTATGCATCTAAGTTTATTTGGTTGGTATCTAAATCTTCTTTTTTGAAGTGTTCCATATAATGGAACCAAAATGCTTCAAGGATGTCTCCTATGTATGATACCGTTTTCCCTTTCTTTTCATGATATATACTACTAATGTTATTTGCTTTAGATTGTATTTTAATTCTTGTAGATATCTGGGGGAGGTGGCTAATGAGTTTATTTTTAATTTTTCCAAGGCTAGACAAGTTTTGTGTGTTAGAATTTCATTATATTTTTTATTTAATTCCTCTATTTCTTTTTTGACTTCTGGACAATTTTGATTTTTTTTAGATTTTTCTGTCAAGAGTCTGGTTTGCAAGTCTAATGATTCAGATTCCCACTCTCTAACTTTGTTTTTGTACCAGCTAAGGGTCTTACCAAATAAATATGCTTTTAATGAGTCCCAAAACATGACTCTACTGATTTATGTTGTATTATTAATTTCAAGAAATAATTGTAGTTCTGACAACATCCAGGGTCTGAATTCTTTAATTTTCATGATATATGATGGAATTCTAGTTGAGAGGATTAAAGGTTTAAACTCTATTTGGAGCTTCATTATCAGAGAGTCATGATCTGAGAAGGGGCATGGAACTACAAGTTGAGGATTTTTGTTTGTAAATCTTGAACTATGAATAATTTGTCTATTCTGGTTTGTGTTCCAAATCTATGGCCTTTATGGGAAAATAATAAGGATTTATCATCTTTTACTTTAAAAGTGTCTATTAAATGAAATTAATCAATCCATTTTTTTAAGGATTTTGAAATAGTTGCTATGCAAAAAGACTTTTTGGTGGTTTCAGAAGCTTCTAAGATGCAATTAAAGTCTCCTCCCAGTATAAGATTTCCTTTATAATTGTTGTAAATAAAATCTAGGTGTTTTTTAACCGTTCCTGCTCCAATTCCTGGGAACCAATATAGATTAGCTAATGTCCATATTCTATTAAATTTAATTATAAAAAATGCTAGTAGACCTTCTTTGTCTTCATATTTATAAATAACTTTTGGAGTGATTATGTTTTTCTTCCAGAGAATTGATACTCCTTTTGTCTTTGTTCTATAGGAGGATTGAGCTAAAACTGTATAGTCCTTAGGGTCCCAAATAAAGATATCATTAGTCTTAAAATGTGTTTCCTGGAGAAATACTACTTGTGCCTTATTTAGATTTAAATATTTTAGTGAGTTTGATCTTTTCTTCTTCTTTTGGCTTTTTCCCGGTTAGTGGTCACCACAGCGGATCACCTGTCCACTCATGATTGGCAGTGGAGTTTTACAGTGTCGAGTTGCCAGCCTGGCACCCAACCTTCCCCAGAAGGTGCACACACAAGCACTCACACCTAGGGCCAATTTAGAGTGTCCAGTCCACTTACTGCATGTCTTTGGGATGTGGGAGGAAACCCACGCGACCACAGGGAGGACATGCAACTCCACACAGAAGGCACCCCAACCGAGGATCAAACCGGAGAATGTCTTGCTGTGAGGCAACAATGCTAACCACTGCACCACCATGGCCGCCCAGTAAGTTTGATCTTTTATTTGCATTATTTAAGTCATTAGTATTTAATGATAAGAATTTTAAATCCATTTCAAGTTATTGTTGGAAGAAACTTTTTTCTTCTTTTCTTATTTTGATTATAGTAGTTATACCATATTCTCTGATAACATTGGATGTTATTTTTGTGTGTGTAAACTTGGGAGTGTAATTTAATGTTCTTTCTTCTTTAAATATAAGTAGGGTAAAATTCTGGTCTGGCTTTAAAAAAGTACTTCTAGCTCCATATCTTAAATTATTACATGGAGAAATTTCTTAAAAGAGATATGAAATTATATAGTATTCTATTATTGTTCTATAGTATTTTATATATCAGGATGGAATGTTAGTAGTGTAAACAATTATTATGTTGACTTAGAAAATATCCAATATTTAGTTACTCTTAAGAGATCCCAAACATGTCAGATATGTCATTCTGGATAAATTAAATGCATCAGAGGAGCATACACTAAATAAGCCAACAACAGATTATTACTAAAATAATTTGACTAAAAGGACTCTACAGGAGACAATGATTGATTACCAATGAAATATGAATTTACTGTAGGTGTACTGTCTTCCTTTACTTTCCCATTCTTCAGCTCACCAACTTCAACTTGCACTTACAAAAAGACATGGCTTGCTTAGTGGTATCCTGACTCTGAGGAGAGGCGCCCTACATTCTAGTGTGCAGTGATTTTACATATTTATAGATTTACAAAGCAGAGTCTAAGAATGAACTATGATCACCCTGACAATTCCCATCCTGCATAGGGCACCTCCTGCTTCCAGAATGGGTAATCACATCAGGTCTAGAATGAATGTGAAGGCACCTATATGGTAATCAAGACTTACCTTAGGTAAGTATTAATCAAATAGTATTTAGAGCATCTTAGAGAGTTCTCAGGGCAGTTAGAATACTCTTAAGCCTCTTCTCCCTTGACCAAAAACAAAGATTTCCCTTCCCTTTCTTTCCTTCATTTTAAATAAGTAATAAAAGAAATTCAGCAAACATAGGCAAACAGAAATAACATTCAGTAGTCCGTCTTGTACATGACTCGCAATCTATTAAACAAGTCAGTGACTAACATCACTTTAGCAAACATTATAAAGACAAATTAGAAATAATTTCCTAGCTCTTTAAATGTTCTAATAAAGCAAAAAGTTAATAAGCTATTTTAACAAAGTATAAAGCATTTCAATTTTTCCTTGCATGTATACATTTCTACTTATATTGTAGTGTCAATAGCTGTCTGAAATCTGTACAATACTTCACTTTTTCAAATCATTCCCTTTTCAATTCAGGTTTTGTTTTGTCAAAATGGCAACACTATTTCAAGGGCACAATTA
This sequence comes from Protopterus annectens, assembly GCF_019279795.1. Classification (NCBI taxonomy): domain Eukaryota; kingdom Metazoa; phylum Chordata; order Ceratodontiformes; family Protopteridae; genus Protopterus; species Protopterus annectens. The sequence continues at coordinate 1,530,279,203 of NC_056739.1, read as the reverse complement.
ATATTTAGACTGATGCTTCAAATAAATAACTTGTCAGTTGCCAATTGAGTTAGTTTAGAATGTATGGTTAGTGCAAATATAGCATGTTGCAAAAATAATATGTATTTTTTCATGCGCTCTAGAGACTGACAATTTCAAATAACATATAAAATATAACTTTTACAGTGCAGATAGCCATATGCAAGTGACATATATAATGTAGCATATATAGAGCAGATAACTTATGGATTCAGGTTGTTAAAGTAAATTATGTTTATTAATCAGGTAGTTTCATTTAAATTCACAAGTAATTTGGGAACATTTCAGTTGAGTCTCCAGGAATGTGTAGTCCAGTGTAACTGAGTCCACTTTTCCTCATAAACATATGTCACAATTCATTAAACTAAGCAGTGTCTAACAATCATTATAAAGACAAAGAATAATAATTTCCTAGCTCTTCAAACTTTCTGATATCACAAAATGTTGACAGTAAGCTATTTTAACTAGAAGACTAAAACATTTCAATACTTCCTTGTGAATATATATATTTTACTTTGACTGTAGTGTCAAGAACCGTCTTTGAAATCTATGCATTACTTCACTTCTTTTAAGTTGTTCATTTTACAGTTCAGATTATATTTTGTCAAAATGTCAATAGCATTTCAAGGGCACATTTAATATTTAAACTGATATTTTAAATGAATATCAGTTACCAAGTGAGTTTGTACAGAGTGTGAGGTAACTACAAAGATAACATGTTGCAAAAATAATATGTATCGTTTCATATGCTCTAGAGACTGACAATTTCAAGTAACATATAAAATGTAACTTTTACAGTGCAGACAACTTGTGAAATCAGTATATTAAAGTGAGTAATACTTTTTAATCAAGCAGCTACATTTCAGTGCACGTGTAGTTTGAGAACATTTCAGTTGTGTTTCCAGGAATATGTAATCCTATGAGGATAAATCATAAAATATTTACAAATAATCCTATTATGTATTTATTTTACCTTGTTTAGGTTGTTTTTTTTTTCATTTTAATAACTAAACAACATTACTTTTTCTTATTATTTGTTACTGTGAGGCTAAATGCACTTTGCAGATTCACAGTGCCCTTAGAAACTGCAGCAATTGTTTACTGTTACTATGGCAATGCAAACAGAATGTGAAGAAAACTTCACTTCTCTTAACCAAGAGTACATCTTCCTTTTTTTTTTTATGTATTTGTTAATACTAAAAGGAAGTAATTCAAAGGACATATGTACATGAATGGAACATTTCAGAGTTAATCACAAACATGTCCCCAATCCCAATAAGCATAACAGTGACTATCATTAATCTAATAAATATTGTAATAATTAATTAAGTTCACTATTCCAATTAGTCTACCTTAAAACTAGATTATTTTAGACTATTATTTATCTATGTATAGATAGTGAGTTATTAAATATATACAAACTATATTAGTATAGTAAATAGGAGATAATTTAGAAAGGGAGACAAGATGCAGTTAAAATAAATAATGAGAGAAGAGAAAGAAAAAAGAAAATTAAGAGAAAATACACATAGACTATGTATGTTGATTTACAGTATAAATATTTTATGTGCTATATAACCCTCCTTCTGTGAAAGAAAAGTACCCTGTTTTACTTACCTGAGGTAATGTGAAAACTCTTGTGTCATCTATTTTCAAAAAATATAGATAAAGATTCCAGTAGTTAGTTGCCTTTGTTTTAAAATTCCAAGCAGTAAAATTGGTCCTTTAAAGTAATGTTAAAACAATTCATATAATAGTAGATGCTTTGAGAGACTTGGCTGTAACAGTATCAGTAATTTGCTTCTTCTTTTTGACATCTGTCGAGACATTTTTTTCTTTTGTTCGCTTGAGAGAAGGTGACAGCCAGCCCATATCTTCTGGTAAAGTAATCACATTATTAGTTTTAATAAATGAAGAGGCTTCCTCTAAGTCAATAAAAGTCCTCATCTCATTGACATACAGTATTTTTATCTTAGCTGGATATGCAAGTTGTGCCTTGATGTTATTTTGTTTCAAAAACTTTATCATTGGCCACACTTTTTTCCTTTGTTCCATTCTAGATGAATAGTCATTATCAAATCTTATCAGGCTCTGTTTATATTTTAGAGGTGCCTTCCTCCAAGCAGATCTTAAAATCAGTTCCTTGTTCAAGTATGAAAGAAATTTGATAATTATTGACCTAGGAGGAGAGTTTGAGTTAGTTGTAGGTTTCCCAAGAGCTGTGTGTGCCCTTTCAATGCCAAAGGAAAGTCCTTCTTTTAAATTTAAAAAATCAGGGACCCAGCTTGATAAAAAGGAAATAATATCCTCACTTTCTGTATTTTCAGGTAATCCGAAAATCCTGATGTTATATCTCTTCTCCTTATTTTCCAAGACATCTACTTTATTAACCAACCAAGTGTTTTTTTAAGAAGCAGATCTTTCTGTATTTCCTCTTCCTTAAGTCTGCTTTCTAAGTAATTTAGAGAAACCTCTATTCCTGTTATCCTTGTTTGGTAGTGTAGCATTTCCTTGAGGGTGTCAGCCTGTTTTGACTGCTTGTTTTAAGATTTTCCAGGTTCACTTTAAAAATCATCCATCTTCAAAGACAATTCCTGCATCGTAGATGCCATCTGTTGTAGTTCCTTCTTTAAGGCAGCATCCTGGTGAGAATTCTTCAAGTTGTTCATTTTAACAAGTGAATATATCTCTAAGCTTTTTGACAGGACATTTGTAAAACTCCACCAAAATTTCTAATTATGTAAATTACTCCTTTATCTATAAGATTTTATACTTTGAAGAAAAAAAAGGTACTTGCATATTATCACAACTAGAGTTTTGCAGTTGCAAAATGTCCCTACTCGAAAAGGAATGACTACATGAAACACTAAGGCATGATTGATACTCCGTTTTACATTTCAAAGAGTGTGGATTACCTGCAGGAGCAGAAAAAAATGTAAAAAATCCTAGGGGTGTTTGGCGTGAATCACGCTTCAATTGTCATGGATGCTGCATTTCTGATGAATGCAAGGTTTGGAGTTGTCAGCTAAGACTCCTTCACAGAAGAACACAGACACAGAACATAACTTTTTGGTAAAGTCATAGTTTCTCACAAATGTGTACACATTCTTGAAAGCAAGCAAGCAGTGCAATGTGAGATTGCCCTAACTAATGGTTTGAAAAAGTGAGGGTGGATTATGGTGACACTAGGTTATGGGTTTCTTTGTCAAGGAAGAAGTCGGCAGTACTGATTTGGTTTGCTTTTGTGATAGTGGCATAGTCGGGGGGTATACTGAACTGATTTCTGATGTCATTACTGCCGTACTATGTTATGCGAGTCACAGGACACAAATTACACAACTGTGATTCCCACATGAAGGTAATGACAGACACTTCACAGCATTCGCTGGCCCAAAGAAGGAACATCCAGCAGCCAGACTTGCAGGAAGCAACATGGTGCCAGTAAACACCATGAAGAAACCACAACAGTGTGTTTTGCACTTTGTATTGATAGCAGAAATCAACCTGTACTGTTAAAGAAAACACACTACTTTAGAGTTTGACAACATTAACAAACATTTTTCATGAGCGGGAACCATCCGGTACTGCTGCAAAAATCTGGTTGCGATAATACACAAGTACTAAAAAAATATTTTTTCCTGTCTTATTTAGCTAGTTATATGGAACTCTAAAATACTACTGCTTTCAGTTAGCCATTCAGGCTCCGCCCCTGAACTGAGTTTATAAGTGCTCCCAGGAAGGCAATTCTGGTGCTTAGGTGGAGTTGTAACTTCTGGAAGTTGAAGTGCAGACTCTCTCCTTCCTGTGGTGATTTGCTTACTTGTCTGAAGTTCTGAGGGAGACTTTGCCTGAATCAGTCATCCAGGTAAGGTTAGATATGGACCCCCTTTTGCCCTGCAAAAGGCAATAATTGTTGCCAGTCATTTGCTGAAAACTCTGGAAGCAGCAGATAAGCCAAATGTAAGACACAAATTTGGTAATGCAATCCTCCTGCCTGAAATATAAGTATCTTTTGTGATCCTTGTCCATACGAACATGCAGGTAGGCATCAGTCAAATCCAGTGTTACCAGACATGACCAGCAGTCTGATTTCCATATTGTTTGGTAAAGAGTTTATGGATGTGCACCCACCAGCTTCCTTGGCAGATTCTGTAGACACCACTTGCCACTGGGTTTTATAGAGGTGCTTCCTATAGAAGTGGCCTGGCTTCATCAAAACAGGGAGCAGGAAGTCAGGGTACAATGGTATGCACTGGAGATAATGCCAAAGGCCTAGTAAAAGGAAGGTTAAGAAACTTTTTGTAGTAAATTTGAGCCTTAGAGAATTCTTAACATTCCCAGCTGAAGGCTTCCTTCATTCTATGAAGTATGTCTCCAAAAGATAGATCCTTAGGAGGCAAATCTGAGGCTAGGGCGTCGTCTGAATCAGAGTCTTCATAAGTCTGAGGGGGAAGATGTTCCACATAAGCTAATTCCTTCTTGATTCTGATGAATCAGAATCTTCCTGGGGAAATGTTCTTGACACAGTGCCCTTTTGCAGGGTTGGTTGCCTGATCCTCATGAAATCCATGAATCCCTGAGCCAGCCTGACTAAGTCCTGTGAGGAGACCTGAGATGATGAGACAGTCAGCTGAGACAAAGATGGTTGTGTTAAACCTGAGTGTATGCTATAGTTTCATAGATAAATACTAGTTAGCAGACTATTACAAGCCTAGCCAATAACCAGAGATCAGAATCAAACTCTGTATCTTGCATCGCATATCTGTGAGTTTAAGACCTTAACCATTATGCCAATCTTCTCCTTCAGTGACCTTGGGTTTGAGTGCCTGGGTCTTATGTGAAATAAAGACTGCAGGTCATGGGCGGGTGGCCATGACCACTATCCATGTCCCAGGGAGATCTTCCCTTAAAATTACTAATGTTGGTTTGGACCCAACCAACGTCGATCTGGTGTCAGACTGTAAGGTGGAGCCTGAGTCATAGCAGCCTCCAAAGGGTTTATGCCAGATGACTTAGGCCTACAAGGCATCAATCCAGGGAGCTGCAAATGCACCTCACCTGCACTGGTATCATCAACTTTGATCAAGGACCTAGGCCTGGCCTTGGTGACCCTTTACATCCTTCTCCAGAAATGTATCCTTACCCTTCTTGGGGACGATGACCTTGGAAATGGCTGTTGATTGCAAAGGCCTTGCCCTAATGAAATCCATATTCTGCTGGAGGGACTCAGCTCTATATTTAATAGTTTTAGTATTAAACCTAGCACAGAATGGAGCATTAGAAACATTGTGCTGTGGGCCTACACAAAGAAGGCAGTAGGAGTGAAAATCTTTGTGGGTAATTTACTTCCCAAAAGAAATGCTGTTAACTTTTTTCAACATGAACATTCACAAAAAGTAGGGAAAAATGTCCCCAACTGGGTACTTATTTGAGGCTTCTTAATGCTCTGGCTCGATGGACAGGCAACAATAAGAAACATGTTGTGGAATGTCAGACTACACAGCATACACAGCAAGAAAGAAATGATGATGGCACCAGCTCATACCCTATTTATACCCCAATGTTCAGATATAAATCTGCAGAGAATATCTGCCAACTGGGGAATAATGAAAGATGCTGGTATTCAGGCCAAATGCAGCCTTCAGCATGGCAGAAAGTACTTAAAAACAATACTGCAGCATCAGCTATAGTGAACATCGGAGGTTCCTTGACCATCTGCACCATTATCAAGAATCAGTGTTGCCTGGGCCAGAGCAGAGACCTTCTTCACCAACTTGCGCATCAGAGGTGGGGGGATGCAGAAACTTGCGTCACCACTGAAAGGAAAGGATATACATACTTAGACCATGTGGCATGGGAGATGTGTACAGCAAACCAAGAGTTGATGGTACACCAGGGAGTAAAGTATGTTCACCTTGGAAAGATCCCATTTAATTGCTAACTGTTGGAAAACCCCTATTGCAAAATTTCCATTCATGGTTCCCAGATAATGGTTCTTAGGTTGTTGTCTGTGTTGCTGCACTGTGAAGGTAGATACACAGTGATAAGCTACAGACTGGCTTGGGCTACTAGCCTGCAGATCTGCATCACCAATCTGCACAGTGGGTATGATGTCATGCCTCCCTGTTTATGTACAACATGCCTGGGTGCTGTCTGTGCTCAGCAGTAGGACTTCAGCTTTCCACAGATCCTTGAAAGCCTTTAAGGTTAAGAGTCAGCTAAAATTTCCTTCACACTGATATTCAGACCACTTTGCAATGGTAACCCAGATACCTAAAGTGAGGATATCTCCACCAAGGTACCTCATGCAAAACCAAAAGCATCTATTGTAAGAGATTAAGCAAGCTCTGGCAGGGAAACAGTCTTTCTTCATTCTGGCATAAATGATCTGCCCAGTACATGAAGCCTGCCTGGAGGTTGTGATAGCAGTCTCCAACACACCATCAGTAAACATCAAATGTTTTCTGCATGTGCAATCTGGCTTGCAGAACCAACAGAATGATCAAAGCTATGCAACTCAAGACTTCCAAGATAGCTGCACATTGAGTAACGGTGTAATTCTAGCTGTCCCAGTGTGAAAACAGAAACTCAGCAAGGAAGGCCAGTAGACTTTTGTGTGTCTGGGTAAATTTCAGTAACTGGCTAATAAATGCACTGCCTGGATGCCAGGAAAAAAGAAATACAGAGGACCTGAAAAAATCAGCTACAAAAGGTAAGGAGAAAAACACTGACTGGGAATAGCAGTGCAGTTGTTCAGTAAAAAGCAGTGCAATCTCCAAACTGGACTTCCAGTACCATAGAAGGTTCACAGGTTGGTACTAGGCTATCGGCCCTAGGGCCTATACAAGCCTAGCCATAACAATTCCCTGGCTATTTCTTCCCACACTATTTACTTCCCTGGACCCCTGTCTAGCAGGGCGACTGACATGATCCCCGGGGTGAATTTTCTTTCTCACATCCAATCATCAAGGTTCCTTTTGAAGAGGGCCAAAGAGGCGCTCTGCCTGACATATATGGGCAGTCTTATTCCAGAGTCTAGGGAGTCTCTGGGTCAGGAACCTATCCCTCCAGCATGTTTTGTTTATTGTGATGACAAGATTTAGATTCCTGGAGCATGTGGCTCTGAGGGATTGGGATTTCTTTAAGTGTAGCATGTCCAACAGCTCTGGGTTTGACATGGCCTTGTATGTTAAGCAGAGATTGCCTCGGAGTAGATGATCTGCGACAGAGTATTGCTGGAGATTTTTAAGGTGGTCAGCATAGGGCATCTGCTTTAGGCCTGTGATTCTTTCCAGTTGTTGCAGATGTCTTGAGAGGTATATACCAAATGGGGCATTGTATTCTATAATGGGTGCAATGAGGGAGGAGTACCAGTGGAACAATGACCTCCTTTTTTTTCTGGATGAAAAAACCTTAGTGATGAGGTGTGCCACATAGAAGGATTTTCTGACTCTTGTGGCGATGTGGTTATTGAAGTTGAGTCCACTGTCTACCTGTGTCCCCAAGTCTCATCACACTTTCGGTATTTAGTGTACTGCCATCTATGTGATAATTCATGAGTACATGTTTTTTCCCCAAAGGGGATAACTATACATTTCTTGGCATTGAGCTTGAGCCCATGGCTCTGGCACAAAGCATATGTTTCTGTAAGGCCCTTTTGTAGAGTATCCCATCATTTGGGGATTCAATAATGGCTCACAGTTTGCAGTCATCTGCAAACTTTGTTAGCCACCCTTAGTGTTGGCCTGTACTTCAGAGAAGTAGATGCCAAACAAGTGAGGTCCCAGGACTGAACCCTGAAGTACTCCACTTGTCACTTGTGGAATAAGTATAAGACAACTGCACACAGACCTGGTTAAAATAAATGAAACACTGATCAAGTATATCAACTCAGACAACAAAATGCTGGAAAAAATGGAAGATACTTTAAACCGATATTTAGATAAGGTGATAAAACTGCAAAAATCAGATGAAAAGGCTGGCTGAATATGAGACTGCTCAAGAAGAGATGTTTCACAAAATAATAAAATTGGAGCTCAGAGCAAATAGGGAAAACCTGAGCTTTTCAGCTGTACCAGAGAAGCTGGAAGGAACAGACTATTAATTTTATGAAAGCACAAATAAGCAACTGGACTGGTACTTCAGTGCTGAAGTTAACTGAAAGGGCATATTGTGTGTGTATGCTCCATATCTGGCTATGAGAAAGCAACCTAGACCTTTAATAGTAAAGATGCAATCCTACCAGCAGATGGAGTTAGTTCTGACAAACCTGTGGCAGAAAGACAAATTACTAAAAGTGGGAGACAGCAGAGTGTTTGTGGAGAATGATTACTCACTGTACACCAGGCAGAAGAGGAGTAGATTTATTCCACTGTTAAAGAAATGCCAAGAAGCAGGCATGAGATTCAAACTGCTGTAGCCAGCTATCTTCAAAATATTCTTCCCTGAAGATACAAAATAATTTTTTGATGAAGTACATGCTAAGGAATACAAAACGTTGTCCAACAAAAAGTGAGATGTGAAACAGAAGGAGATTCTGCTTATTGTTTTTCTAGTAATAAAGACCACAGAGAGATTGTGCCATTGAAACCTTGTCCAATGTTTGAATGTAAAATGCTGGAGAGAAGGAAGGGAGCATGACAGTTGGCAAGAAGAATCAAGAGTACTTTGGAAATGAAGCAGACACAGGATTTGGGAGATGGAGTTGAACAGGAATAAAACCAGTAACTTGGAATTTGACAAATGCATGATTACAAAGCAATAATTATATTTGTGAAATATGACAGAACAAGAAAATCTGGAAATATTGGACTTTTTTGGACTTTGTTGAACTTGTGGGGGAATCTAAAGCATATGGCCTACTTCCTATCATTAATGTTCTGAAGGACACCTGAGAGAGGGGAATAGGAGGGAGAAAGTTAACTGTAAGTAAAAAATGTTTTTCCTTAATAGTACTATTTTTTGGTGCATGATTTTCTTTTCATGCTATAAAGTAAAGTTTTCTCAGTTATTTTTAGGTGTAGTGGGGATACTATTGTAAACAAGTGCTCCTGTTTTTTTTTCTTTATTTTCTTTCTCCCTTCTCTCTTTCTCCTTGTTCAGTTTTAAGAAATGTAGGCACTGCAATGTAATAAAAAAGGAAGAAGAAAATTCTGGTTAAAAGAGCATGGCAAAAGAAAAAATAATGTGACTTTTCTTATTCTTGCATGTGGGAATGACTGGATTAAGGAAGACCATTAGCTTAAACTAGTAAGTTTTAAGAGAAAGCAAGTAAGTGGAAAAAATATTGAATATTCTAAGTTTTTTTCTAGAAAATAAATGTATGCTTTGTAGCAATTCTGTATTTGTCCTCTTGTCTCCATGAAGACAATCCGATAAAGAGAACTGGCTAGGAGATAACGTTCTTTGAAAGTATTCAAGTGTTTCCCCAGCTATAAACATAAGATAAAACCAGATAAAACTTAGTAAAAACACACATGCTGCAACATGCATCTTAGCATAGATAACCTTTCTTTTAGATTAACTCAAGTCTATAGTGTGGCTGTCAGTTGAGACACTTGTTCCTATTAGGAGGATAAAACTTCAATATTTAAAGATGTACATAGTTTTGTGTGTTAGTATTATGTTAATAGGTTTTAAGGGGGCACTGGAGGTGTGTTTGTTTTTTGTTTGAGAGCTTTCAATAAAACAAAAAGTTTTGTAAGATGTGGCATAGTCTCAAATGGCTATGACAAGAAACAACTGTATAAAATTTCAACCAGCCAAACAGTGTGGGCATGTAACATAAAAGCTGGAACTAGACATTTAACAAAGCTGTTATACATAAAAGGTGAGAATAGTAACTTTTTAATACAATGGTGCTTTCTGTAATGTCTTTAAATGTCAATGGTCTCACAGATAAATGCAAAAAAGAAAGAGTAGTGAAGTATATTAAACAATGTAGAGTGCAAATAGTTATGTCGCGTGGGTTTCCTCTGGGTGCTCCGGTTTACTCCCACATCCCAAAGACATGCTGTAGGTGGATTGGACACTCTAAATTGGCCCTAGGTTAGAGTGTGTGCATATGTGTGCCTTCTGTAGAAGGTTTGGCGCCGGGCTGGCAACTTGACACTGTAAAACTCCACTGCCAATCATGAGCAGACAGGTGATCTGCTCTGGCGACCCCTAACTGGGAAAAGCTGAAAGAAGAAGACGAGTGCAAATAGTTATGCTGTAGGAAACTCACTTGGAAAGAACTGAACATGTGAATTTGATAAAGAAAGGTTTTCAGGATGGTTATTCAGTGAAATACATGGGACAAAGGAAAAGAGGAGTACTTATATTAATTGCAAGAGGAGCTCTAATAATGATAGAAGAGGATAAAAAAGATAATAATGGAAGATTTGTAATAATAAGGGGCTACTGGCAAGGGAGGAAGATTACACTGGCATGTATTTATATTCCACATAAAACTGCAATAATGGAGCTTAAGAAAATTCTGGGAGAAATAATCAGCTTTCAGCAAGGAATAGTACTTACAAAAGGGGACTGAAATTTGATTTGCAGCAATGAAGATGTGACTAGGGGGCCCAGAAGGGAAAGCATAACAAAGGAGGGTAGATTTTTGAAGAAATGTATGAAAACATTTGTTTAACAATATACGAGGAAGAGAAGTACCAACATCCTGGAAGAAAGCAATGGTAGCTGTAATACCTTAAGAGGGTAAAGATCCATCAGATCCAGCTTCATACAGGCCCATTTCAATACTAAACCATGATTATAAAGTGTTCATGTCTATAAAGGCTAAAATAATGGGAAAAGAGATGTCAAAATAGATAGATATGGAACAATGTAGTTTTGTGGTGGGCAGGCAAACATTTGACAACAGTAACAGAACACTGATGATCAAAATGGAAGCAGAATGTATGAAAATACCACTGTTGTTGTTGGGTCTTGATGCAATGAAAGCATTTGACAAAGTAAGCTGGGACTTTATAAGCAGGGCAATGGAAGCATTTCCATTCTCTGATAAAATTATAAGGTTGATTACGAGGATATATGAGGGATCAGAGGCAAAAATTAAAGTGAATGAGTTCCTCTCTGATAAATTCTGCTTGAGCAGAGGAACTAAGCAGAGGTGTTCTCTTTCCCCTTTATTTGCATTATATTTAGAACCACTGGCAAAGAAAATAAGGGACTCAGAAATTCAAGGATATAATTGGTTTGGTAGTCAAGAAAAGCTGCCTCTATTTGCAGATGATATTATTTTATACCTGATAAAACCAGAAAAGACAATACAGTGTTGTGGAACATTTAGAGACAGTTTCAAATCTTTTTGGGATACAAAATTAATAAAGTTAAAACAAAGGCAGCAGTGGTAAATTATGTACCCACACAATAATTGTTTCAGAAATATCCAAATTTATGGGGACATGATTATTATATTTAGGAGTATGGATTAAAAATGATTCTGGTGTGGAAGCTAAGGATATGTGGGAAGACACTAAACAAAAGATAATACAAAAAATGAGAAATTGGAAGCTCTGTTATATTGACATGGATAGTAAGATACAAGCAGTTAAAATGTTTTTAATCCCTTTAGTCTTATACACAGGTCAGGTATATTTTTATCAACCAGAGGAGAAGCTGTAGATAGCAATTAATAAAGAGTTAAAGGATTTTATCTGGGAGGGGAATATAAGAGTCAAGTGGGATAAGATGATACTTTCCATAGAATAAGGCAGACTGGGATTACTCGATGTAAAGGGGTATTTCAGAGCTGCACAGTTAAGGCTCTTATACATAACACACGCATAAACCTATAATTCAAAGTGGAAAGGAATGATGGTGATATAGGAGAGAAGTTCAAGAATCAAGGAGAGACTGGGATTTTGGATGCAGATCCTTAAGGAGAATAACAAGGAGATATTCATAAAGTAGCAGAAAGTATTCTAAGAACTAAGCCAATACTGGAATGTAGAAAGGAAATTCTGCCTATAGGGAGGACTGCAAATAGGGATACAGACAATAGGCAAGAGGGGGCTGGAATTTATTGGAGAAACCTGGTGAAGTAACTATGGTATTGGGAGCAAATAACTAGAGAGGGAAATGTAATACATTGGGAATTAAGAATTGGGAACATGGATTTATTTGGACTGCAGGTTAGAGATTGCCTTCCCTGTCAAGGATTGATATCAGTGTTTAGGCAAAGAAATAAATTGGGGGTGGGGGTTCCTAAATGAAAGGCCAGCACTGGTAGAGTTTTTAGTAAAATCTAGAACAAAACCTGCCATTAAAAAAGGAATAATTATTAGAGCATATAAATTATTGCATGACAACTATAAGAATTAATCAGAGGAGGTTAGAAAGGATTGGGAAGAAAGACTGGATAAGCAATATACAAAGAAACAATGAGGGATGGATGGATGTCTCACAAATGCTCAACACAATCTAGAAGATTTAGGATTTTTGCTTGGAAATGCTTGCATGGATATTTTATACCCCAAGTAGACTCCACAGAATTTATCCTCAGGTAGACAGCAAATATTGTAGGTGTGATGGGGAAGAAAGAGGTAACTGGGAAAATATTTTCTGGGAGTATAATGGGTTGGCAGAATTTAAAGATTCCCTGCAGACTGCTCTACTAGAGATACTAGGTGAGTAAATTGGTGTAACTAAGGAAATGCTTTTTCTAAGCTATGATACAGAATCGGAATTGCCTAGATATAGTAAGGCCTTGCTGAATCTAATCATGGTGTCTGCCAAAAACACAATTACTAGAAAATGGAAATCAATGTCTAAACCAACTCTACTAGAAGTAGTGAATATAGTAAGAAATGAAACAACTGGAATTAGGATGTTTAGAAAAGGTTAGGAACAAATTACACAGGAAAAATGGGAATTGTGGGAACAATACATACAGGGGAGGAATGAGGTTTAAAAGAAGGCAGGATTTGAATCAGCTATGTAATGTTTGACAATGATGGGGTAGATTATAAGTGATGTATAATGTCTGGAACTAGAATTGTGTCAATATGGTTTGTGATGTAAAATGCTTGCAGCTGGGATTGTGTCCATATGGTTTGTTAAATGTAGGATTGCTAATGTAATAAGTCATAATTTAATAAAGATGTTTCCTGTTTACAAATGCTATGGAACTCAAAACCTTTAAGTTGCTGCTTATCATACAATCCCTGATGGCCTGCCTGTGAAAGGAGGAGCATAGGGTGAGGACCTTGTCTTTTAGGGTCTTCCCCAGAAAGGTCTTGAGCTTGTCTGGGGTGAGGTTTCACTTAAGGAATTTGACTGAGTACAACAGACCATCATCAACACACGGAGTTATTTTGGAACTGTCCAGAATTCAGCAATGTGGTTAACCTTGCAACACACTGTCATGTAAGTTTGGGAAGACATTGACTCCTTTTAGTCTGAAAAAGGCCAACACTAGTGCAAAGCACTTCATGAAAATCCTCAGCACAGCAGAGTGCTCATAATGCAAGGAAGTCAACTGTTAATGGTAGGGTCTGACTTTGAACCTTAGAAACCTCCTGTGGCCCTTGCAACTAGATATATGTAAGTAAGTATCCTTAAAATCTAGTGTAACGAGAATGACCCGAGAAGTGACTGCAGGGAAAACATCTTCAATCTCGGTACCCACAGGAAGATATTGAGCCTGTAGGGATCTGGAACTGGTCTTCATGTTCCATATCTTTTGGGAACTAGGAAAAGGTAGTTGAAGAAACCTAAACCATCTTTCTGCTCTGGCATGTTTTCCATGGTCCAGCAACTGCCAAACAAGGAACAAAGACAGGTTGCAGCTGATCATCTGGTACTGGGCTGGCAACCAATAAAAGTGGGACAGACTCAAACTCTACCCTATATCCTTCCTTTATTATTCTTAACACCCATCTGTCAAACATTATCTTTTCTCAGCCTGCTTCTCAACTATGCTAGTTGAGGGGGATGGGGAAAGGAAACTAATGGCTGAACAGTTTCCTGTCTGCCTGCCACTTTTATCCTTTTTGTCCGTTCACCACTTCTGCTTTTCTCTTGATTTATTTGCTTTCATCTGCTGATCCTTTTTTGGAGGTACATGACAAATGGCCAGTCTTAGAAGGGCAATTCCTGCTGTACTGTTGAACTCCAAGGTGAAAAAGCTGCTTCATGATCTGTATAACCCTCCCTTTTTTTCTCCAGGTTTTGAATATGTCCTGCAAAAATGTCACAAACAAGGAGCCTAATCTAAACTGGTATTCAAGTGCTACTTTTTAATGTCATCAGGTTGCTCCTGAACCTTAAGCCAGCCATGGCACTTGATGACTACTGGTGACTGCCCTTCACCACCATGTTGTAACCATATTTAATCCAACATTTCCCTAGATTGTGGGACAGCTGAACAACTTTCAAGATCTAGGACTTTATAAATGTATCCAGAATTCTGGTAGGCAAGTCTCCTATTCATATCAGGATTTCTGACTGATACCAAATAAACATGTTTGACAATTTATTGCCTTAAAGACCAGAGTAGAAAGTTTAACATTTTTCTGAATCTGTCCAAGAAATTGCTTTTCCTACTGTTTGGTAACATATTCAGGGCTGGTACCAATTTACTGTCCATGTGTGTGTGGCAATGTATTGTTTTAAAGGCCAAAGTGGCAAGTTTAAACCCATTTATCTGAATATAGCAAGGAACTTGGCCCTCCTATCATTTGGCAATGCATTCAAGCCTAGTACCAGAAATAACCACAGTGTCCACTACTGGATTTTTGTAAAGGTACTGGTTAAGCCTGCTGCACTCTACAGAAACAGTACAGTTTTGTACCTACCATAAATGTAGATGTTCGAAGATCCACATTGCTGCAGTCATAACCTGTGGGTAGTCCGCTGTCCTCGGTCGGCCTGGATACCAAAGTATTAGGCTGGCGTCGGTCATGGGCGCTCAGTTCTGACGTCAGTGCGTCCCGGTATTAAAGCGCATGACCGACGTCATATCCTCAGTCTTTTCTTGCCCCAGATGTCAGAAGGCCCAAAAAGAAAGGCCACAGCCTGAAATAGAAAAAAACCTCCAAAACCCATGTACAAACAATATCTACAACCTAAACAAACAAACACTCCAAACTACAGAGGGGAAGGAGGGAGGGTAAATTGGACTGCAGTAATGTGGATCTTCAAACATCTACATTTATGGTAGGTACAAAACTGTACTATGTTCTTCATCTCACATTGCTGCAGTCATAACCTGTGGGTAGAATCCCAAAGCAAAAGTAAAGGGAGGTTGGCCAAATCATAAAGCATTGGGGGCTGCTAATAAGCCCTGCAAGACTGCAGTGGCAAACTCAGCCCTAGATTTGGAATAAAGAGGGAGATGGTAATGTTTAGAAAAAGTGTGCACAGAACTCCAAGTAGCTGCTTCCAAAATATCTTTGGTAGCTACTCCCCTCAAAAAAGCAGTAGAAGTGGCAGTAGCCCTAGTGGAATGAGGTCTGATTCCAGCCGGAATCTCCCTACCATGATGAGAATAACAAAAGGCAATACAATGACCAATCCACTTAGAAATAGTTTGTTTAGAAACAGGTTTCCCCTGAGAGCTCAAAGCAAAAGAAACAAATAACTGTTGAGACTGTCAAACTTTTAGTCCTGCTCAAATAATAACGCAACTGCCTGTGAATATCCAAAGTGTGCAAAATTTTCTCCCCTTTATCTTGGGGATCAGCATAAAAAGTAGGCAAATGAATAGATTGGTTCAGGGCCACATTTGAAACCACTTTAGGCATAAAAGTAGGGTTAGTACGCAGAGATACCCTATCCTTATGAAAAATCAGGAAGGGCTCAACTGCCATGAGAGCCTGTAATTCAGAAACCCTTCTAGCAGACGTAATGGCCAACAAAAAAGCAGTCTTCCAAGACAAAAACTTTAACTCAGACGTAGCTGCAGGTTCAAAAGGAGGTAAAGTAAGTTTTTCCAACACAAAATTGAGATCCCAGGAAGGAGTAGGAGCTCTACGTGGGGGTCTTATGTTCTTTGCCCCTCTAAGGAATTGTTTAAACAAAGGATGAGAGAATAATGGTGGGTCACAGTCATAGTGAGCAGAAATGGCTGCAGCATGAACTTTTACAGAGGAGAAAGACAAACCTTTGTCTAATAATTCTGTAAGATATTGAAGAGAAACACTCAAATTAGGCCTGGAAACATCAAAACTCCTTGCTGTGGTCCAAATAAAAAATCTCCTCCATTTATCAGCATAAACTTTTCTTGTACTAGGCTTTCTGGCCTCCAAAATAACATTCAAAACTTGTTGAAGAAGCTTCGACCCTCCAGGTTCTAGAACAGAATATGCCAGGCTGTTAGATGCAGTGACTGAATCCTGACATTGAGGAAATGATTGCCCGTCTGGGACAAAAGGTGTGGAATTGAAGGCAAAGGCCAAGGAGGCTCCCGTACTAAACTCCTCAGCAGAGGGTACCAGTGCTGTCGAGGCCAATCTGGAGCTATTAGAATCATGGAGGGCTTGTCTTGTCTGACCTTCAAGAGCACCTTGGGAAGGAGAGGCAGAGGAGGAAAGGCATAGACGTGAAGATTGCTCCAACTGAATGATAGAGCATCCACTTTCCAAGCTGTGGGATGAAACATCTTTGTGCAAAACTTTGGCAACTGGAAATTTAGTGGAGAAGCGAACAGATCTATGTCTGGAGTCCCCCATATCACTGTCAACTGTCGAAATACATGAGGATCCAACTTCCACTTGTGGGGATCCACCATCTGTCTGCTCAAAACATCTGCTAAGGAGTTCTGTGCTCCTGGCAGAAATTGCCTGAAGAGTGAGGTGCATACTGAGAGCAGTCTCCCACAGAATCATAGCTTGTCTGCAAAGAGGGTACGAATGGGTTCCCCCTTGCTTGATGATGTACCACATGACAGTTGTGTTGTCTGTTTGAATCAACACTTGTCCCATGCGAAGTAAATCCTTGAAAGCCATCAATGCAAATTGGACTGCTAACATCTCCTTCAAGTTGATATGTAAATGTTGAAGTCTGGCAGGCCACGTGTCTTGAACCCACTTTCCATTGAGGTGTTCTCCCCAAGCCTTGTCCGAGGCATCTGTCGTTAAGATCTGACTCGCCTCTGGTCGGGTCACAGAGAGTCCCTTGTTTAGGTGACATTCCTGAGCCCACCACAAAAATTCCTTTTGAATGCAAGGTATTATTTGAATGACAGTGTCCAGATCGTGGCAGTGTTGTGTCCATACATTTTGAGATACCATTGTAGCTTCCTCATATGCAGTTTGGCATTGGGAAGCACCAGAATACAAGATGCCATGAACCCCAAGGCTTGAAGGACTGTCCTTGCAGTCAGCCTGGACCGTAGAGACAATTGCTGGAAGTAAAGTGTAAGGTTTCTTTGCTTGTCCGGGGTCAAAAAAGCCAACTGGGAAGCTGTATTCAGTCTCACACCCAGAAAGCACATTTCCTGAGAGGGTACTAGACTGGACTTTGTTTCGTTCACAGAATACCCTAGGCACCTTAACACTGCCATAACATACTGTAGATGGTGAAGAAGCTTGTTTTCGTCTTGAGCAAGAATCAGGCAATCGTTCAAATAAGGATAAATTTGTATTCCTCAACCTTAAGAAGGCTATCACCGGGGCCAGAACCTTTGTGAACACCCTGGGCGCAGTAGATAAGCCAAAGGGCAATGCAGAGAACTGATAATGTAAAGTCCCAGCCCGAAAACGCAGGAATCTCCTGCAACTGGGTCTGATAGGAACATGAAGATAAGCCTCTTTGAGATCCAGAGTTACCATCCAGTGGTCTTTGCCCAACAGAGGCAGAAGTTGTTGCAACGTCAACATTTTGAATTTTGGAATGTCCAGGTATGTGTTGAGGATAGATAAATCCAAAATTGGTCTCCAAGTGTTTCCTTTCTTTGGTACAAGAAACAGGCGAGAATAAAATCCTAGGCCCACTTCTGACATAGGGACCTGCTGTATAGCTCCCATTTGAAGAAGTAAAGAAATTTGTTTGTGAGCCTCTACTCTTTGCTGAGGAGGGATGTCTGGCATGCCTTTGAAAGGAGGCAATGTGTGGAAATAAAACTTGTAGCCTCGGTTTATAATGTCCAGTACCCATTTGTCCTGGGTGACTAAAAGCCAGTTTTGCTTGAAAAGTGCTAACTTTCCTCCCAAAGGAGCTGCCAGACAGGAGGGATCTGGCAGCTGAAGATGCAGGTCATTGGGCCTGTTTACGAAAGGACTGGCCCCTGCCCTCACTTGTAGATGGTGCAGGGGAACTCCACGTTCTAGGCCTGAAAGAACCCTGAGCTCTGCCCCTAGACTGTAAATCAGAAGAAGGGTAAGCCCATCCCTTAGTAGGCCAATTTCTGCTAAACTTAGGGGGCTGCACCTGCAAAAAATCTTTAACAGTCTGCATAGACTTAGCCTTGTCTTCCATTTTCTTTAAGACAGACTCCACAGGAGGACCAAACAAAACTTCAGACTGTAAAGGAGCATCCAAAATTCTAGCTTTAACATGCTCTGACAAACTTTGATCCTTAAGCCAGGCGTGCCTGCGAATAACTGATCCAGTGGCAGCCACCCTGGAAGAAGCCTGTAAAGCATCGAAACCACACTGCAAGGAATGCTTACCCACCTGATCAGAGGCATGAACCAACTCCTGTAATTCCTTACAATCTATGCCCTCTGCTAAAGCATCTACCTTAGATTTTAATTGAGTAAGGAGAAAATTCTGGTACTTTAACATATGAAACTGGCAATTCAAAGCCCTCATTGCAAGAGTGGAAGAGGTGTACACTTTTTTCCCCCACCTATCCAAAGCTCTAGATTCTTTATCCATAGGAACTGGATTCTTTACAACAGAAGCCCTGACACCCTTAGGTCCCTGACTAATAGTTTCTGGGTCAGCCCTTGGGCTCTTATACAGATATTTATGAGCCTCAGGCACCCTGTAATACCTATCAGGTTTAACTGGCACAGGAGGCAAAGAGTCTGGATTAAGGGAAGCCTCAGAGAAAACATCCTGAACAACATCCAAAACAGGAGGTATAGCTAAGGGCCGATGTTGAGGCAAAAACAAAAATTCCCTAAGCCTCTTTCGGGAATCCGAGAAATCCTGACCTTCCCATTTAAAATGCTCCCTCATAGAATGCAAGGTTTCTGAGAAGGAAAAATCCTCTGGAGGAGAAGCAGAAGGACTGGAATCCTCTGCATCGGAATCTGAATAAGGAGGAAAATCCCGAGTGTCTTCAGCCAAAGACTCAGAGTAATCTGAAGCCTGTTCCAAACTTTCCACTTCTGGCTCCACCCTAGGCCTCTTATCTGGAGGGGGCATAGAACCACTGATTAAGGAAATTAAATCTTCTGCCATTTTAAGCATGTGTTTTTTAGGCACAGAGCCTGCAGAACTAGGACTGACACCTGAGGAGGGCAAACCAGGCCTGCCCTTAGAAGGTACCTTAGAGACTGAAGGAGAAAGCCTAACCACCTTAGGCAAAGAAGGGAGTACAGCAACCTGAGAGGCCCCTTCAGCCTGACCTGACTCCTGTGAGGCCACATCTTGCAAAATTAATGTCTCCCCCTGAGACTCCGCTGAAACCTCGGCTGGATCTACAGATTCCAGCGTAGTTTCTAAAGAACCGGCGTCCGGAACAGACGACTCATCCTGCTTGGACCTTAACGACTTATCCTTGCGCTTCTTAGCAGAAGCGGGCGTCGGAGGATCAGATGGCATATTGTAATTACACCACTTCCCAAAGACAAGCCTAGCGCAATCTAACCTACGTTTAATGGTGCGCTTATTAAACCTAGCAGAAAAGCGACACCCGACTACGTCGTGCTCAGGCCCCAAACAAGGAATACAAAGAGAGTGGTAATCCCTATGCGGTATCTGTTTCCCACAAGAAATACAATTATTCACTTTTTCTGACATCCGGAATTAACTGAGGCAAGAAAAAACAAAAATATTCCCCAACGGGGTACTTAGCCCAACTTGGTTTCGGTCTGAAACTCGAAATACGAAAATTTCAGAACGCCGAACGGCACTTGCAAACGCTGCTTCTGCTTCGGACCATGCGGCAAAAAAGACTGAGGATATGACGTCAGTCATGCGCTTTAATACCGGGACGCACTGACGTCAGAACTGAGCGCCCATGACCGACGCCAGCCTAATACTTTGGTATTCGGGCCGACCGAGGACAGCGGACTACCCACAGGTTATGACTGCAGCAATGTGAGATGAAGAACATCTATCCATTTTCTTAGCAAGGGGGTTGGGAGTTGGGCTGTACAGTGGCTGCTAGAAAAGTGACCACAAAGGCCTAAAAAACAGGCAACCTACTGTAGACTTGGGTTCCTTTGGACCCCTAAGATCAAAGTATCTTTTCTTGCTATTGGACATTTCCTTTGTTTCCCATTTAAAATGATCCCTAATCCTTGTGAGAATTACCGTAAAAGATGTTATCTTATGAGGAACATAAGATGGAGTCCCATTCATTTTGAGTCATACCAGGGGGATGCCTTTTGTGATGTGTATTTGCTCTCCTCCAAAGATGAACTTCAGTCTCTGATCATCTTCCTCTTAACCTCCTCTAGGGGAACTGGGACTAGATCTCTGCTGGCCACTGACTGCACTGAAAGAATTCCTTCACCAAGTGTTTCAGGTCTTGGATAAACATTGAATGGGAACCTGTCTCTTAGGAGGCGCCAAACTGGGGGTGGCTTGCTCAGGGAAGCACATTCTCCATGGTATCAAGAAATGCTTTTATAACTCCTACAGACCATTGGTCTTCTTTTACTTCCAGGGAATTGGTGACTGAAGGCTGGGTTCTTCCTCTTCAGAAAACTCCAACTACTAAGGCAGGAAGTCTAATATTCTAAGAAAACATGGAATGTAATGTTTTCTTGGATTTTTGGCTGATAGGATATATTATAGCAGCTACCTGCATGTCCACTGCCAAAGGAATTGGAGAAAAGTCAGTAGACAGATCAGGTGCCACTACCAGGGACTGGAAAACCAACTCACTGGTTGAGGTGTCCTATCTTTGTGACACAGGGTAATTCTACTTTCCCCAACATCTTTTTGCTGGGATAGTTTATCATTCATTTTCCTTAAACTGCTGCTCCTTCATGGACTTTCTTGGGGGAGTGAAGGCTTTCTCCTTTAAAGATGATTGCAGCATGGTGCCTAATTTCCTCTGTGACAGGTACACTGTAAGTGTGGCATCTGTATATTTTTAATCAGTTTTGCCACCATGCCTGCTGAATTCCAAGTCTCCTTTTGATTAGACATTACACTGGGGAGGCCGTCATCCAGGCAGCTCTGTGAGGTTGCTTTCTACTTTTGCCAGCATCCCAGCAGTAAGTGTATTTTTCATTGTAGGACTTAACTCCACGCCTGGTGGTTACATAAGCACATCTCACTGCAAGGGTCATGTGTTTCTCCACATATGTTGACAAGGACTACTGTTACAGGCTTGGTTGACAATACCCAGTCCTTTGCAGCACAAGCTCAACATATCATGACTGGACTTCACTCTTTAGCTGAAGGTTTTTCATCAAAGCAGTGGCACAAGCCAGATAGGAACCACTGGCCTTACAAGCAGGAAAGGCATTGTGCCATCTTCCTTGCCTGTACTATCTAGCTCCTCTCACCTCCCTGTTCTACAGGTTTAGTTAACCTTGCACAGATATAGCAATCCACTAACAAGTGGGACTGTCCCAAATAGAATAACCAAAAAAAAAAAAAAAAAACAGACAAATATACCAAAATGTGTACCCCCATGTCTGTAGCAAAAAAAAAAAAAAAAAAATATATATATATATATATATATATATATATATACACACACACACAGATAGATAGGCTGGCAAGACACGGGAATGCATCTCTACATGCAAGTGACATCATCCAGCACCTAACATATGCAGAGCCGTGGGAGTTGAGATAGTTAGACAGATGTCAGCCTGTGGCCGCTTCCCATGGACATTAAGATGAACACTGGAACATTAAGGAAGGACCCTACTTGAAAAGTTATATAACTATTTTTGGTTGCTCACAGTAATGCTCTTTTACCCTACTGGAAGTGGAATACTCTAGCAAGGTTATGCAATCAGTACGTACCTACCTGAGCTCTCTCCTATATATTTGACTCCCACATACCTATATGGCCTTATCCAGTTATAACTGGTATTGTTGCATGCACTCTGTGGTGCAGAGACTTGAAGCCCCAACTGCCATCCTGGTAGTGTGAGTACTGGTAAAGAAGGGCCAGCAGGATTGTGGCAGCTTAGTCTGCTCTGAAATTGACATCCAGTGATGTGTGAGTGATGCTGCAGCAGGACAGTGGCTGGTAACAGGAGCTCTAAGCTACCAAACAGTGCATCACACTACACCTGGAGGCTTGCATGTGTGGAAACATACTGTTACTCTCAAATCTGCAGACTGCAGCCACTAATGGGATGGGATTAGGGGTATGAGGTCTCCTAACTCTGCTATTTGAGAATCTCAGTCACTAATCCCTCCCTCCCTCCCTCTCCTTGCTTTCTTGGATGGTAGTTAGAAGGGGAAATGAATGGACATATAAAGTCATATGTAGAAAGTCAATATTGATGTCCACCTTGGAAACCTCGTCTGCTAAGTGCATTAGTGATTTGAGTTGCTGTGTATATCTGCATCCACACTATTGCACTTTTTTTTAGTAAACTCTAAAGTTTGGTCTAAAACCTGATAATCATTTTTGAGAACAAAACTTCTTTCTGCTAATCACAGGTCACACTTGAGTCTTAATTCCCCCTCATAGAGTGTTTTTTTGGTCCCCTCAGACCTAATTTTTAATGACCCAGCCCTCAGTATCCAATGTTCACACTGCATCTACCAGCTAATCTTCAACTCCCCTGGACTTACTCCATTTTTGCTGAGACTGATCGTGGATCCTGAGGGTGATCTGGGGGCTCATCTCATCTGTGCTTCCATATGGTGGGATTTTTTTATGAATGACTTATTCATTCTTTTACCCCACCCCCTACACTACATCAGAGGACATTTCCCCTGTTTGGACCAAGCCTCCCCTTAGGGATAATATCAATGTGCACACCCCTACTTTTAATGGACATGCCCATCCTTTTTCTGCCACTCTATTAGTCACTTGGGTTATAGTCAGATCCTTATTCCTCTACATCACTGGACTGGCACTCAGTCTATTTTCTTTGATGCCTTCTGGCTTGCTTGACACTGCCAATCCCCAAGTATATAGTTTATTAATCTATCTAGCTCTGGATGTTAGCCATCTTGGCAGTTGCTCGTATCTCAATGTTGGTGCCTATCCAGAACTGAAAGAATGCCCTTCTCCAGTTTACCATTCTCTTAACAGCTTGTCAGCCTCTCTTTCAGGACAGTCATCACAATGGACCATCCACAGTAACTGGCATGAATAAAATGCTCAAGAACAGCTATCATAATTACACAGCAAAATCTGATTCCGATGCCCATAAGTAATTTCAGTCCCAATTCAATATTGCTAAAATCCTTAACTACATAAAACAGAGATGCTTTTGTTGAGCTGGTGTAAAATAATGTACAATATATGTTAAAATGTTGCTATCTTTAGTGTTGACACCAAGAAATCCATAACTAGAAAATTTAAAACCAAAGACAAACCATCAATAAGAATTGAGAAAAAGATAACTAGGAGATTAAAACCATAGAAATGTAAACTACTAAACAGCTAAAAAATCCAGAATAAAAGAAAATGAGCTGTATGTAATGAAAGTTGAGCTTCAAGAGGGTACTGATGTGGAACAAAATACCTAAAATATATATTTAATAAAATATATTTTAATACAAGGTGTGAACTGGTCCAGTGCAGTGAAAAAAATTAAATATGATCACTAATTATTTCCTGATCTCAAATTGTGTTGTAAACAGTTAAATTGTGTTGTAAATAGTTAAACTGCGTGTTAAACCGATTTTATTTAATAAACAATGCTAAATCAGGAAAAGAGATTGACAAGCTAGAATAGGTAATTGTGATTTTGGACCTATATGCTTAAGAATGACAACTCATTGATAATTGAATGTAAGCACTATTTGACGTGAGGATAGTTTATCAGTATTGTACAAATATATAACTATAAAATGGTTGTATCAACACTCAGTGCTGGTATCACAAGTTCACCATGTATGGGGATTGTACAGTTATGTCAAACTCAGCATTTCTTAATAAAGTATTTACATTGGTTAAAAATCCTCAACTATACAATGGATACAGTTTTACCTTAGACTGATCTATGACAGAACCCATCCTTGGTTGGGTTCATTCTTTCTAACAATCATACTTCAATGAGATTTCAAAAGATTCCACTCTTTGGGACATGTATGCCTTGTTGTCACATACTGGACACACAAATGTTCCTTAATCCTCAAGCCTGTCACTTTGCTTTCAGCAGCAACAATCACCCTCCAGCAAATCAAGACCCAATGAAGATTTTTACATTAATGCTACAAGCAGTTGATGTTTACTGGAAAACAAAAAAGAAATACATACATACTTTCATAGATCAACTGACAGAGCAAGAGCACATCTGTTAAATCTAACAGTTAGTAACTTCTATAAGTCTTTGAGTTGAAACCCATGAACTATCACCACTGGGGTGGAGGAAGCCAGATACTCATACTAGGACCAAGTTTTAGTAAGCTGGATCCTAAAACACATTATACATCTTCAATATCTTGTTTCATGTCAATGCTGTAGGGAATTCACAGTTGAGACAATAATGTTTGGTGAAGGTACGTAATGAAGACTAAAGGGTATGGCAAACACAGGCTACAACAAATCTTAAGTGGGATTTGACAGCAGCAGCATTCACCAGTGGGTACTTCAATATCTGACATAAGGAGATAACATGGTAGGCAGTCCACTCAGAAAGTGCATGTTTGGTAGATATGAGCTCTTCTCCCTCTGTCTCTTTTCTCTCTGTGAATCAAAGAAGATGAACAGCTGTTCAATCTTTTTGAACTTGTCCACCAGTTTTAATTAATACCAAAGTTGACAGATGAAAAGCCCAGGTGTGAAGGGCTCTTTTGGTTTCTGCTTCTGCAAAACCAATGAGGAAATTAATAGACTGGTTAAGGAATAACTCAGAAACTACTCCCGCAAAGACATGTAAGTCTGTTTTAAGGGACACACAGTTCTTGTGAAAGAATTTACATGGTTTTCCCCATGGATTGGGCCAAAGGATCAGACTAGAAAAGTTCATCCAAAAAACAAGCTACAAAGCTGAGACAGTAAGCTCAAATGATGGGCAGTCAAGCCTGCTAATTGTGAAGTTCAGGTTCTATGGAAGAGAATGACACTTCAAAGGAGGACAGAAATACAACACTCCCTTAATGCTTGAATAACAAATGCTGGGCTATAATCCTGTCCTCCATAAAGGTATGATAAGCAAAAAATAGCTGAAATATATACAATGATCATGGGATAATTGCATCCCAAGTCATAAAAGATGGCAGAGACAGGTCAAGATAACCTGGCAAACCAACCAAATGGTAAAGCACAGAGTATTGCTCTACATAAATAGGTACTGTTTACTTTAGAGATACAGGCCTGAAATCCTAGATGAAAGATCAAGCAGGCTCAGGCAGTTTATATTAGGAACTGAGCTCTTATGTGAAGTTATTTTTTTACAAGAATCATGGGAACATCCGTGGCTAAGGCTGGTAGAGCCATCTATACTTGAAAAGACCAATGTCTAAAACCACATACGTTTTGGCCATCAATAGGCTAAAAGAATAAATTTTGATCTTTCATTCTGGAATTTATGATGAATGTGAAGACATTTAGGAACCTCTCATGCTTTGAAAATGAAAACATGCCCACTGTAACATCAAGCAGAATGAAGTGGAGAGAAACTGCATTATCCCAAGCGGTACAAAAGTTGCTCTCTGAAGTGTCCTCTTTCTGAAAGACTGGGAACAGGCATGGCCACAGAATCTGCAGCTTCAGTTGAGACCTGGAGGAGCATTTCAGAAAGTTTGCCAATTCATTTACTTCTTTGGGAATGTGATCCACTGAGATAGTAATGCTCCCAATGTTTATGGCCCACTGCCAAACAACCATGCATCCTCTTGCTTGTTTAAATATCATATCAGATTGACTAATCAGATGAGAGCATCTGCTAGCAGTTATATCTCAAGTTCTTCAGAACCAGAAAGACTGTCTGTAGTTCAACATGGCTTATATGGAGCCTTTTTTCTAGTAGATGAGCTTCCCATCCTACAACTGCCATCATTGCAATGTAAGATGGATTGGGTCGCAAATGAAATGGCCACCAAAAGTCTTTTGGTGGCTATTCACTACACCAAGGCCTGGTAAAAGGGTTGCTACAGCTACCTCAGAGTCCATTGCAATCCCTATATCCAGTGGTATTATGAAGACTGTGGCTTCCATCAAGCCTAGAATATGCAACATGATCTGAGCCTTGAATCTGTTCTGTATCCACAACATGGATGCAAAGGACATGACCTCTTTAGTACAAAGGGCAAAAAACAACTGGCACTTAAAATTTTCCAGCTTTGTTGCCATGAAGACCATCTCATAAGCAAGAATCAGAGAGGACTTTTAACAATGTATCATTACCACTAGAGGCTACAGCTACAAATAATCCACCAAAAGGGATGCTTCCAGTGACTCCCTAGATGAGAACACCAGAAGTCAGTTACCTAGGTAAGGGAAAAAAAAGAGATGCTTTTCCTATGTGTTGGCCACCACATCCATCCACTTGATGAAGATTGTAGGGGGCAAGTCAAATGGTAACACTATTTACTATAAGTGATACCCAGCCAGAGAAAACTAAATGACTTTCTAGAGTGGACCTGAAATGCTGATACACCAAAAGGCATCCCTCATATTCATTGACTTCATCCATGTACCCTACTGCAAGCATGGGAAACTGCAAAGCATCACCACTAGTTGTGTTGAAGTCTCTAAGGTCTAAGACAGGAAAATACATCAATCTTGCTACAGGCCAAGAAAAAAGTAGACGTGGGGTTCCGATATGGATGTAAGAAAGACTAAAATGTCATTTTAAAATTGTGTGAATTTAACAAAAGAAACTCAAAAATACAGTAAATCTTATCAATTAGGGTAAAATTTAATCACTGGCTAGTAATTACACTGACCTGAAGTCAGCAAAGAAAAAAATTAGTCAAGGTAAGTGAAATCCAAGCAGAAAAGAATAAAAGTTCTGGCTAGGAAGAGGCAGCTGTTTAGAAAAAAGAAAGCTCAAGTTCCAGGTTTAGTACAGAAGAGTTAGAAGGCAGGGCAATTCAGAGATAAACTGCTTTTTTTGGGGGGGGGGGGGAGCTAAACTGGACAAAATGGACTGTGTTAATTGTAAGGTACAGAACAGCAGAATTTGTTAATTGACAGGGTGCATTTTGTGTACAATCCAAATATGGTGAGTAGAAAGCTGACAAGACCTATATTGGAAAGATACAATCATACCATGAGAAAAATGCTGCAACCTGAAGCAGAATGGAAAGGTAAAAAAAAAAATTTGGGACACAATTGTCCTTATAGAAAAATATTCACTGTACACCAGGCAGAACAGAAGTATGTTTATCCCATTGATCAAGGTATCAGAGACAGATGTGAAATTCAAATTGCTATATCTAGCTGTCTTCAGCATATTTATAATTTTTTACTGCAGAATAAAAGGTACTGGGAACAAATAATTCGATAAGGAAAGGTAATACAGTAGGATGAGTCCAAGCAGATGTTTAGACTGCAGGTTAGAGACTGTCTTCTCTACCAGGAACTGATAACAGTGTATATACAAAGAGAAAGGACAGGAGAGTGCTAAGTGCAAAACTGAATCTGGTTGAGTGTTTATGGTAGTCAAGGAAAACACAGCTGTTAAAAAAGGATAATTAGTAGGGCATATAAAATATTGCACGATAACTATGAGAACTGGTTGAAAAAGACTGGGGAGAGAGAATGGAAGGGAAACATACAAACTGGTATGACATATACATGGGTCTGAAGTATGCAAGTCAGGATTTTTGATCGAATAGTGTTTGCACAGATATTTTTATACAACAAGCAGATGTCAGAGAATTTCTTCTCAAGTAGAAAGCAATTGCTGGGGGTGTGGGAAACACAGAGGTAACTGGAAGAATGTTTTTTTGTGAATGTAATGATTTGGTGATTTTAAAATTTCTTACAGAGTCCTCTTACAGAAATGTCAGGAAAGTAGGTTACTGTAACTAGGGGAAAGATTCTTTAAAGCTGGGATACAGAATCTGAATTGCTTAAGAGTCAGAAATGATTTGGTAAGTTTACTGCTATTGGCTGCCAAAGAGCAATTACTAAAACATGTAAATTAAAATCTTAGCCAATTGTAACTAAAGTATTCAATTTTATAAATGAGACAACTGTATTAGAGGTGGGCTCTTTAGGAAATGAAAGGAGCAAATTATTGAGATATTAACAAAATTCATGGGAACAACACACCTAAAATAATGTTCAAGAGGAGGACTGAAATTTAAGGGAAGGCAGCGCTTGAGCAATTTATATAACTCTGGATTGAATGATAATTGTTAAAAAGAAAACATGTATGTACAATACAGGAAACAAACGTTTAAAATGGGTTTTCTTTTTCATAATTGTGTGCCTATGTTCTTGTTAAAACTTTATGAATTTAACAATTTAAAAATAGGAGAAATTACAGAAAAAAGAAAAGTAAGGGAGTATTTTGGACAGTATGCATGGCTTTAGAAAAGTTGCTATTAAGCAACTCAGTGCAATACATAACTCTCAATTTCTTTTGCTTATAATTCTAGAAAAAGCAAAACAAAATGGCAAAGGAGGGACGAGCACAAAATTAGGGACAATTTATAAACATCACTCTAATTTACTTAGAAAGTTAATAGCACAAGTCTTGCATCGATATAGATTTTCTAAACAATGAGATGCATAAAACATGAATGTCTGACATTACTGAGCAACTGTAATCCTCAGTAATTTACCAGAAAAGTAAAAATTTTACAAGGGGTGGGGCAAAACATGAAACAAGATCAAGGACACATTACAAAAAAGGTATAGATGAGAGGCCTGACACAACACAGGTGAAAGACTTGTATTGAAATTTAGCAAGTGTAAGACACGAAAAATAGCCAGAGATCTTATAGAGATATTAGGTATATTGCTTAAATTTTATATAAATCAGGGGAATGGGAAACCAAAAAAGGCACAAATGGAATTATTTATGGAAGACTTAGTTGTACCAAGGTTATAGAAAGATGAGGCAATTAATTGCTACGACAGCAACATATGAAATAAAAGTGGTGAAATATAATCAAACAGGAATATTCCATGGAACAGTCTATGGAAATTTGGGAGTTAGGAAGAAAGTGCTAAGGTCTGGAAGGCTTTGTTTAACAATCTTTTACAGGGTGAGGGGAATACCATCATCAGTGAAGAAAGATGTGTTGACTGCATTACTCAAGAAAGTGTAAAGGCAGTTCAGATCTGGTTTATACAATGATTATATAGCGTTTATGTCTACACTAGCTAAGAAAATGTGAAATATGTTACCAAAGTTGATAGATAATGGAAAATATGGTTTGGTGGAAGGGATGCAAACATTTAATAACATTAGTAGAACAATGGTGCGCCACAAAGAGAATCAGTGCAAGAAAACACTACTATTGCAGGCAAGTCTTGCAAAGAATGCATTCAATGCAGTCATCTAGGATTTTATGACTATGGCACTGGTAGCATTTGTGTGCATATAATAATGAGCGGATATATGAAGGACTGGAGGCAAGAATTAAGCCTATAGTATGCCTCTCTGACAAGCTGTGTTAAAACAGAGGAACCAGGAAGGGATGACCTCTTTTCCCTTTCTTAATTGCTTTATTAACTAGAGATGTTAGCAAATAAAATAAACTAAGGGATTCACAAATTCAAGGATATAACTGGTATGGTAATCTATTAAAGGTAGTTTTATTTATACTTGATGAAACCAGAAAATGACATTTTGGTATTGAGGAATATTTTGAGACAGTTTCACTTCTTTATGGGAGACAATATCTATCTTTATATGAAGTTAAATAAGGCTATGTAACCATGTATGGATTTGGTTCAGCAATACCCATACTTATGGGGATAAAAGATGAACTGTTTTAAGAATATGGATTAAAAATGACTCTTATGACAGATAAGGATATGTGGGAAGAGAGTAAATAGAATTTAATACAAAAACTGAGACACTGAAATAACTTTATTTTTGATATAAATACAAAAGCACTAGCGGTGGAAATGTTTTTGGCCCCTTTAGTCTTAGATACAGGGCAGGTATACATTTTTATCAAGCAGAGGAGAAGCTGTGGATGATAAAAGAGTTGAAGGAATGTATATGGGAGTAGAAGAAGTGGAATAAGTTGATTTTTTTTCCACAGAACAATGTATTTTAGGGTTACTTGAAGCAAAGGGGTACTTCAGAGCTATGCAGTTCATAAGACCTCAGAAATACAAGGTACGTTAATTTTAAGACAATGTATGCCTTGGCGATTCCCACCTTCTTGCTGTATTCCTACTGTCACAAATAACGCAGGTCAGTCCCATAGTAAATGGTTGGGTACCTTTCAATCATCCTAGTTTAATTTAAAGGTTGCTAGGATACCACTTTATCCTGCAGAGGAAGTTTGTTAAAGAGCTGGGGTAGAGGTTGGTAATAAATTTGTCTTTCCGATGTTTTATGTGCTGGTGGAGATTTGAGCCCCAAGTTTTGGCATTAGCGAAACTATTTGACATGTGAAGATAAAGGATTTCAAGGAGGATGGGGTCCCTAATTGTGTGAAATGCAAGGCACAGATCATCATACAGATGCCTTTAAGAAACTGAGTAAAGGGATAGTGCTGTGAGCCTTTCCTAGTACTGCAATGACTTCAGGTCAACAATAGTCTTGGTTAGGAGCTACCGACACCTTTCTAGTTGCTTCACATGTCTAGAAAGGTACATCCCAACTGGGGCTTTGTACTCAATAATTGGTTTAATTAGGGCTATATACAGATGACAGCTTATTTTGACCTGGACAAATGACCTTTAGATATTAGTTATGCTAAACAGAATGTTCTTCAGACTACTGCTGCTAAATGGCAGCCAGATAAGAGGGAGTCATTAACCTAGGTTCTAAGAGCTCAGACTACATGGTCACTTTGGATTGGAGAATTGGCTAGACTGTATGTTGAGGGAGAGAGTTTCTTACCAAATGTGACAATGCACTTTTTTGCATTTAATTTTAGCTCCTTTTTCTGTAGACTACTATATTATGAGGATAAGCTCCTGTTATAATGAATATCAATAAGATATTTGACAATAATGCCCAGCTTGCAATCATCTGCAAACTTAGTTAAAATACCATGATTTCTGGTCTGGAGATTAGAGAAGTATATGCTGAAAAGGATCTCTGGGGCATACCACTTATTACCTTCATACCTTATGAGGAGACACCTGCCACATTAAATATGTGGGTTCTATCTTTCAGTCTTTTGGCAATCCACATCATCACATATGGATGTACTTTTATGGCACTAAGCATGTTTATGATGCCAACATGGGGTACAGTGCAATTGCTTAGGCCAGTTCCAAAAAGGCTGTGTGAACAGAATGACTCCTTCTCAATAGCCTGTGTGACCTTCTCAAAGAAAGTAACTAAAATGAGTAGGAAAGTTCTCCCTTTGATAAATCCAAATTTATGTGGGGTATAGACTGATAACGTTTTTGGTATTATGAGGTTAGATATGTTGCATTCCACAGTTTTGCCAATCAGACTAGTCAGGGTAATGCATATGTAGTTTCCTGGGCCAATGGTAGCGTCACTCTTGTGTAGGGGCATTTGCCATACATCAGGGACACATCCTGTAGCTAAGCTCAGGTTGAACAAGTTAAGATGGGCCTCTAACAAAGGCATGCTTGTTGCCATTTATTAGGCATCATGTAAATTATCAGGCTGTACAGAAGTAATATTGTTGGTTTTAGACAGCACGTTTAGTATGTGTAATTTTATGACATTAGGAGGTATAAAGCATTCAGGAATTTGTGGAACTAATGTATTTGTTTTAATGGCAATTTGCACAACATCTGTCTGTTAGTATCTTTGCTATATCTACAAGGTCTGTGTGGGTGGTGTCATGTTGGATAAGTTCTGAACACTGTTATTTCTTAGTTTACTGATGTAACCAAAGAAGGATGTATAACTGTCCTTGGCTTCAGAAGCTAATTTAGTTTCATGATTTGCCTCACTAGCCCTACTAACCCTGATGCTAGAGTTTAGTTCCTTATTGATATTCTTAATGCAAACACCGATATGAAAAAAATAGATCTATTGTATGATTTAAGGGGTTTATTTTCTCTTATTATAGAATTTATCTAAGCTGCTAGACAACCAAGGTGGTTCACACTGTATTTGGATCTAGCAGGACAGACAGGTTGAGGCACTTATCTTTGTGGGAAAAGAACTCCTTCGTATAAACATTAGCTGTGTTTGTGACAGATCCAGTGGTGTTACACAAGTGAATTTACACAGCTTGTTACAGAGCTTAAAGGTTTGTGTATAAGAAATCATTGACGCCAGAGTTATTGACTGCAAGAGTTTTAGTGTTTTAAGAGAAGTTTACAAAGTTTTGGACAGATTTATCCAGGAATAGAGAAAGGAAAAGGGTGATACATTTGCTGGATGTATTAAAGACCAGTTCAAGAATATTATGCCCTCTAATTGCCTTGTTAACTATCTGTTCCAAAAAGTTTTAATTATCAAGTCCACTAATCTATGGACATACCCAACTTTGGAGGTATAGGTGCTCCAGTTTATTACGGGGGTAGTTGAAATCACCCAAGACAAAGGCTTTTTTTTTTTTAAATGGGTTGTTTCTCAAGTATACTTGGGAATCTTACATGGTCATTGGGGACATGGAGGGTGTCCTATGGCAGGCTGTAAGTTGCTAGTTTGTTTTGTGCATGGTAAGTTGGAATTCAATGAGTTCAGTTTGTGGCCTTCTGGGAATCTGTTCTGAGGTGATGTGGTGGTTGACACACATGGAAATACAACCACCGTTTCCATCATGCCTGAATGCATGGTAGGTGCATGACCCAGATATGGCAGAAGTGCTATTTTTACAATGAAACTAAGTCTCAGTAACTACACAAATGTGTGTGAGTTCAAGTTGCTGGACAGAGTTGGGATCAGGCAATTCGCTATTAAGACTTCTGGAACTGAAACAGGCCACCATGACATAGTCCAATTTAGGGCTGGAAATGGCTAGATTGACATCTGCTATGTTCAGCTATTCATTAGCTGGAAACTGCCTAAAAAGACTATGGAAGAAGCAAGGGCTTTAGTCAGTTTTTGGAAGCCATGGCATATGTACAGGCCATCCTTGGTGAAGGAAGCTGGACTGTCAGTCATCACATCTTATGCTAAGACATACTGGCCCCTGCCACCCCCCCCAAATGACACCAACTACTAAGATGTTGAAACCAATAATCTTTTTTTCATGAGCCACAGATAACCAGGGATCAGGCAAGCATCAGGGGGGGAAGCAATACTGCAGTATAGAGAAGAGGACATTTATGGTTATGGTAAGATTTTCCACAACTATTCTATGTCCTTCTATTCATATGCTACAATATTCATAACATGAGGGAGAAAGCCAAAGCTCATGCAGAGGAGCAGAAACATTTTCCACAAAGCCATGGAGAATAACTCTGGCAAACCCTGCTCTGGACTTGGAAATAACATACAATTTGTAGTGCTTGGTGAAGGTATGAACTGAGGACCAGGTAGCTGCCTCCATGATAGAAGCTGTATCCAACACCTTTAAAGAGGGCCCCAGAAGAAGATACAGCCCTAGTAGAGTGTGCCCTTATGGGGGAAGACAGATCCTGCCCATTGGTTAAGTAGCAGAAAGAAATGGCTTTAGAGTTCCAAGAGGAGTGAGTTTGCTTGGAAACAGGTTGGCCCAGGGTCCTTGGGTGACAGGATACAATCAATCTGTCAGACTTACAAATGGGCTTGGTTTTGCACAGATAGTATCTGAGCTGTCTGTGAACATCCAAGGTGTGGAGAATCCTCTCACTTGAGGATTGTGGAAAAGGGAAGAAGGTAGGGAGATTGATAGTCTGATTCCAGGATAACTCATTTACCACCTTGGGCATTAAGGAATGGTTAGTCCAAAAAGAAACCCTGTCCCTATGAAAGATGGTGAAGTCTTTCTCCCCGTCGGTCAGAGGTTGAAGTGATATTAGGTCCGGGAAATATGAGGTGAGAGACAGGATCTTTTCAGGGGGTAAGCAAGCTATCATTGTGCTTGTCAGGATCCTGCATCCCAAGAAGACATGATCTTGGGAGGGGAGTCAGTGAAGACTTTTGGAGGTTGATAGTAAACCCTAGCCCTCTCAGAAGGGACACTGTGTAGGTAAGGTTGCCCAGGAGCATTCCTGGCGATAGTGCATGGAGGAGCAGATCATCTAAGTATGGAAATATCTGTATGCCTTGCAGTCTGTAGTGGGCTACAACTGGGGTTAAACATTTTGTGAATACCCTTGGTGCCATAGACAGACCAAAGAGCAAAGCATAGATCTGAAAATTAGAGGAAGCCACAGAAAAGTGAACAAAATCTCCTGAACTGTGGGTGAATGGGGATGTGAAGGTAGGCATATTTTATGTCCAGTGACACCATGAAGGCCTGGGGGAGAATCAGAGGAAGAAGAGTTGGCAGGGTCAGCATGCAAAAGGTGGGAACTTTCAAAGGTGTTTAGATGGGACAGGTCTGGGATGGGCCGCCAAGGACCTTTTCTGGGATCAGAAACATCCTGGAGTGAAATTCTTTTCCCCTTTAATTGAGTGGCACTTCCTGGGTAGTGCCCTGAGAAAGGAGAGAGGAGAGGACTAGTGGAAAGAATGCTATTTGGTCCAGTAGGGGGTTGTGGGATTCCCCTGAAGGTAGGATGGAATTCCCATACCATGAAGTAACCTTGGTTGATGATGGAAAGGACCTAAGTGTCCTGGGTTATCTGTTTCCAAGCTGGGAGGGAAAGAGAGGTGAAGAGAAAGTGGGGTAGACAGGTCTGAGGGCTGGTAGTCACAGGCTACCAGGTTTGGCCTGAAAAGGTGTGCAGGAGGCACAACTAGAAGGAGCTTGTCTTCTAGCATCCCTTTTACCTTTTGGTGGGAGAGATTTAGTTGTCTTCCTCACAAAGCTGGTTCTGGCTGGGTAGTTTCTTTGGAAGCGGGGGGCAGGAGAGACAAATATGTCTTTTAAATCCTGGGCTTCCTTCCTCTTTTCCTGAAGAGTTTTAAAAAATGCTCTGCAGCTGCAGTGCCAAATAAGGCCTTGTTATCCAGAGGGGCATCCATGAGCTTAGCTTTGCTATCATCTGGTAATTGTTGCAATCTAAGTTATGAATACTTTCTCAGGACAGACCCTGTAGCTACGGCGCAAGCCAAGGCCTCCCCACTTGATCATAGCTGCATTTGATGGAGTGCCTAGTAACCTGGGAGGAGGAATTGAGGATGCTGGAAAGCTTGGCCTTGTTAGGAGAATCTGGAAGCACTGACAAGAGTTTCACTGCATCCACCACAAGAGTCAGGGAATATTTGGCCATGTGAGTTTGATAATTAATTGCTGTAAAGGCCAAGGTTGCAGAAGTATACATTTTTCCCCAGCCTCTCCATAACTTTGCTTTCCTTATCAGAGGGAAGAAGGGAGGTGGAGGGTAAATGTTTGGAAGCTTTATCTGTTGCCACCGATACAGTAGCTGGGTCAGCTGAAGGTGCCTTAAAAAGGAACTTAGCATCCTCAGGCTACTTGTAAAATCTGTTAGGGGGCTTTGGGGCTGAAGGTTGTGAATCTGGGCACTTGGAAGTTGCAGTGAAGGCATCCAAGAAGGTCGCAGGACTGACAGGATGGCTAAAGGATTAGGGTATTCCATCTGCAGGAGGTCATAGTGCCTCTTTTGAATCTCAGAAATCTGGCAGCAATCCCACTTAAAGTCCTTCATCTTCAAAAGTCTCTCCAAATGAAATATCTTCCACAGGGGAATCCGTACCATTAGATTCCTCCTCTGTGGAGACATAACACAGAGGAGAAGCAATCTGAGTAGAATAGGCAAGAGATTAATCCTAGGATAAATCTTCCTCCTCAAAAGAGACATCCTCTGCGGGTGTCTTCAAAGGGGTAGAGGGAGAAAATGGAACCAAAACACTAAAAGTACAATCCAAGTTAGGACACAAGAAATACCAATGCAGAGTAGACCAGATTTATTAAAAGTTTTAGAGCTTTCGTCTGTGTATAACAAAGACTTCTTCAGAAACATCAATAAAGGAATCAAACCCTCTATAAATACCTTTCCTATCAAACATCACGTGACCATACCAACCAATAATAAAAAAAACATTCAAATAAATCAATCACAATAACATAATCAGACAAAAACAAAAAATTAAACATGAAAAGGTAATGACACCTTATCTATTTCAGGTTTATTAAGGCTTCGTTCTTATGTTTTGTAGATATAGTTAACATTTTTATAAAAATATTTTTACTATGTATTTGGTAGATGGATTGGGGTTACCTTTCCATGTTTCAATTTTTATTAATTGTTTGCGTTATTTGATGTATGTTATTGTGATTGATTTATTTGAATTTTTTTTATTATTGGTTGGTTTGGTCATGTTATGTTTGATAGGAGGGGTATTTATAGGGGGTTTGATTCCTTTATTGATATTTCTGAAGAAGGCTTTGTTATACATAGACAAAAGTGTTAAAACTTTTAATCTGGTCTACGCTGCATTGGTGTTTCTTGCGTCCCAACCTGGATTGCACTTTTAGAGGGAGAAAAGGCGTGTGCCAGAGAGTAGGGGGCTGACATCTGGCATTGAGCCATGAAGGCATTAAAGAGGCCTTGGGTAAAGGCCTGCCAGTCAGATTTTGATCGGAAGCCTGGTCCTGAAGAGCCTGGGTTTTTTTTCTTCTTCTTCTTGGGAACCTCAGTAGCCAGGTGATGAAAGGAAGAAGGGCCTGATGGATGGCATTCCACAATGTCAGTAAGAACATCCTTATGAACCACAATCTGTGTCACAAAAAAGCTCAAGCCTTCACAAACAGGTGCTGGATTTACTTTTCAAACTGCAAGTAAGTGCTTTCGTTCCAAAAAGCATTTACAAGGAATTTCATTGGACCATTACAAAAAAAAAAATGACTGCCTGGTTAAATACTTATAAAGCGTGACATCACTTCCTGAGCCACATTTAAAAGCACTGTGTTTTACTTATTCATAAAAAATTGTGACTTAAAAACATATACAT
This sequence comes from Protopterus annectens, assembly GCF_019279795.1. Taxonomy (NCBI): domain Eukaryota; kingdom Metazoa; phylum Chordata; order Ceratodontiformes; family Protopteridae; genus Protopterus; species Protopterus annectens. The sequence continues at coordinate 1,530,241,830 of NC_056739.1, read as the reverse complement.
TTTACATGTAAATGTGCACGGATAGTAAAACAGGAACCCTGACATTAAAAACTATGAATTATTTTAAAAAACACAAACGTGTATTCATACTATTTAGATACATATGAAGTTTCTGACTTACTAATCCTTCAGAAAATGCTTGCTGTCACAAAACACATTTTCTACTACCTTTATATGGTTATAACAGCAATATTTTAAACTTTTTCCTTGCTGTGAATTCTCTAACTTGAAGCAGCTATATAATGACAGACGAGTTTCAGACTTCATGCCCTTCAGAAAGATGTGTAGTAGTGCAAAACACATTATTCTATCAACTTTAACTATAGCAAGACATATTTTACACTTTGTCCTTGAAGTTATTCCTCCCCAAATTGAAATCACTAGACAATGAGATAGCCATTTTGAGTTTCAGACTTCCTATCCTTCATACTTTTATATACATATGAAACTCTCACTAAAAAATGAACTACTATAAATAATTGCAAACTGGTGAAAAATAGAGAAAAAAAAACACACTGAATCCAAAAAAAAAGGTTAGCGCTTTTGTTTACTGAAATTAGCAAACTTCATCAGACCAAGCAAGAAAATACAAATACCCTTATATAAGCTTTCAAGTCATGACATAATTTCCCAATTAAATAAACCAAGCCTCAATTTAAAGTGCTAAAACACCTGCATAATAAAATACAAGTAAATACAATCTATTCAAAATATATATATATTTAAACAATGAATAGCATCAATATATTGTATACATGTATGAAAATATAAAAAAATATATGAAGACATATCCCTATATTATAATATATATATATATATATATATATATATATATACTTCATTTCACTATGATTTTCACTGAATTTCACTTCACTGAAAAGTACATTACATCGACAAGCATTGCCCCCCCCCCAATGCTGTGCGACCCTGGAGTTGATATATACAGGTAGGTGTGGACAGCAGCCGGGGTGGGGTAAATAAGCCCCACCTAAAATGCTTGTCGATGTAATGAACTTTCAGTGAAGTGAAAGTTCAGTGAAATGGGATTCAGTGAAATGAAGTAGACCCATATATATATATATATATATATATATATATATATATATATATATATATATATATATATATCAAACTATATCTTATATTATTACAAATAATTCTATCTAGTCAGGGCTTTCAATTTTAAAATACTGGCTATAGACATGTCATTTAGTCCAGGCCAGTGTACTGAATCCAAATGGATCTGCCAGCTCAATTCATTCCTCTCAAGGAGATATGGCCATGCACCCCCTCTGTGTGATGGATTAACTATGTCTAAAAACCATATACTTAAAACTGTGATTTGGATATTGTGTGATATGTTTAGCTAATGCACTGGTTTCACAGTGGTCTCTAATATTTCTTAAATGTTCTAACAATTCTATGTTTGAGCTTACGCTCAGTTTTGCCTATGTAAAAACAAGGGCAGAATTCACATATAGCACACTATACGACTTTCTCAGTAAAGCAACAATACCCGTCTCTAATTTTTATTCTCATCCCCTTAATACTTATTTCATTGACTTCCAATATATAGGGACAGAATTTACATGATCCACATTTATACATGTAACCACCCCCTTATTTGTTTTGCCCTAGTGTTCTAATAAAGATTTCATGTTGTTGCCTTTTCTAAAAACACAGACTGGCTTTTCTCCAATTATTACTCCTATATTAATGTCACCTATCAAAAGTGGCCAATTATTTTCTAAAACAGCTTTTATATAATATGCATCAGTAGAAAAAGTTGCAATAAAACAAGATTTATAATTATTCTTATTAGTATTAGTATTAACACTTACTACTTGATGGTTATCTACAGAAGTATTGGCAATGCGTACCTGTTCATCTGCTAAGTCAGTAATACCATTAACAGACATATTGTCAGTAGATTTCAATAAAGGAAGGAAATGGCCATTTTCCCTTTTCTTGATAGCCTCATTCATGATATTTTCAATTAGGGAATGGGGATAACCCCCTTCTGAAAAACATGTCAAGAAGATTATGGCATTCATAAATAAATCTTTCATACTGGGTGACTATTTGGGCTGCTCTAACAAATTGCCCTTTTAGAACACCTCTTTTATGTGGAAATGGATGGCAGCTCGTGAAATGCAAAAAATTATTAGAATAAGTTGTTTTTCGAAAGATCTCAGACACAAACTTATTATTCTGTGTCTTTATTTAGCAACACATCCAAATAAGCAATTTCTACCTCATTTATAGTATGTGTAAATTTTAAAAAATGGGGTTGTGTTGTTAATATATTGAAGGAATGGTTCTATGCTTTGTTCAGGTCCTCTCCACAGAATAAAAATATCATCCAGGAAGCGGGTACATAAGTGGCAGAATGGGAAATAATGAGATGTCACTAAAAATAATTTCTCCCATTCTAGCATGATGATATTTGTGTACAAGCCACCACAAGCAGACCCCACTGCTACCCCTTTTTTGGATATAAGTTGTTCAAACAAAATAAAATTGTTTTTCAAAACTATATCCAATAACTGCTCCAGTGTATTAATTTTATCCTGAGGTAGATTTGTACTATGTAGATATTCACAGAACCATTGAGTGCTGGTATCATGAGGAATCACAGTATAGAGGTCATTTACATTAATAGTTATAAAAATAAAGGACCTATCAAAAACTACTGTGTTGATCTTACTTAAAAAAAATCCCACAAATCTCTACAAATTGATGGGTCTGTCGTTAATAATTTCTTCATTTCTATATCAAGATAGTTCGCTAGTGGCTGTGTGATGGAGCCTCTAGCATTCACAATAGGTCAAATAGGGGGTCAGTGTGTGTCCTTATGTATTTTAGGAATCCCATAAATAGTTGGAGTAATGGGATAACCTACAGACAAAATTTGATGTTCTTCGACAGTAATCAGACCATCTATAAATAAATCTTGTATATGCCCTTTAACTTTTCTATATCTGTAGGCATAAGCATCTGTCTCCAGAATTTCAAGCATTTTCTGTATGTAATCATGTTTCCACATAAGGACCACACCACCCCCTTTATCTGGTTTCATGACCCTTAAATTTTCATTAGAAGTCAAATATTCCCATTCAGTTATTTCAATACACACATTGTTCTTAAGCAGCTTTTTATCTGTCATTTTCCTATGCGCCCTAATATCTAGTTCACATACACGTTCAAAGATGTCTAAAATAGGGGCTATAGAAGGGTTATATGTGCAATAAATTTTAAACGGGTGTATAACATTCTCAACACCTTTAAACAACAGGTTCAGCTTCAACTTCCTGATACATAATTTTAAATCCAATAATATCTGTACCACATTAACTGATGAATTAGGTGTAAATGTAGGTCATTTTGCTAGAAGGTTACATAAATGGGTGCCGACATTCAATTCCGTGAAATTATAACATTTAAAGTCACCTTCATTATTTACATGAATGGATAAATATGGCAATGAATAGATGTTAACATGACTTGTAAGTGTATCTAAACATGCATTTAATATCTCCCCCCCCCCGATTCCCCCTCCGTGGTCCCCTGTAATGTCCTCTATTCACTCTGTTGTTGCCCTGTTGGCAGTGGTATGATTGTTTCCCATAATTGGTGCCCCTCACCTGTTGTTGATTCTTGATCTGCTCCGATTCTCCTCAAGAGGTGGAAACTCTTCTTCCCCTAAAAAGGAGTTGTCTATATTATGGTCTACAAGTTCTTGGTTATCAAACACTACATCCTGTCCATCAGCATGTCTATTACTGAGAGTCCATACTTGAGATGGAGGGGATGGGGGGTAGCCATTGTTAGAATTATAGTCCTTTTCATCTCTTATTTTCTTTCAGCTTTTTATTTTTAATAACTTCCATTTGTTCCTCAGTGGAACGAAATATGTGGTTATATTCAAACTTGTTTGATTGAAACAGAGGATCTTGTGTGATTTTATTGTCCAGAGATTTGACCTCTTGGCCCAAAGAATCAATTTGGGCCTCATTATACTGTATTACCATCTCCATATATTCCATACCAAAGCAATCAAACAGTTTAAGCAAGTCTCGATGAAAAGGAGAATTTTCTAGGAGGCCTGTGGGATAATGCCACATACGAAGCCCTTTAGGAACTATTCTTTTATTTATACATTCATGAAAGTAACTGTTGTCCATCTGTAACTTTATTTTTATTAAACTATAGTCAAAGTTACTTAAATTCTGGTTGAAAGAATAATTACTGTTATTCTCATTTGTCCTATGGCTTAAAGTGTACTTATTATTAAGTCAGTCAGTTAAACCACAACTGTTATTTGCTAAATTCACAGTATTAACATTGTGCTAGGTATCAGAGTTGGAAAAGGCATTCAGAATACCACTAACCTGTGCTGTAGCATGTTGAATAGGTCTCCGAGGTGAAGAGTTGCTCAGAGGTTAGGAATTCAGCTGAGAAGACGGTCTTAGCTTCCGATGTCGTCAATGTACTCCGTGTAGGATTAACTGAGAGCTGGGACAAGGTAGTTTGTTCCAAACGATCCATTCTGGGAATAAGTTGCTTATTAATACGGAAAGGTCCACTGATGAAGAACTGACAGCCTGGGCTGATTCAATCACATTTTCCATGTTCCACAATATGTAGAAAGGCAGTCAGTTCAAGTTTAAATCCAATTCAGCAAATGGCAGCCACTCCTGCTGTATACTTGAGCAAGCCAAACTGTAAATCCACAAAACCAAGCGAAACCAAGAAGTACACAAAAATGCTCAAGCCTTCACAAACAGGTGCTGAATTTATTTTTCAAACTGCAAGTAAGCGCTTTTGTTCCAAAAAGCATTTACAAGGAACTTCAGACAATTACAAAAAATTGGCTGCCTGGTTAAACACTTATAAAGCATGACATCACATTCTGACTCGTATTTAATAGCACAGTGTCTTACTTACTTTATGTAACCTTCTAGCAAAAGGACCTACATTTACACCTAATTCACCAGCAAATGTGGTACAGACGTTATTGGATTTAAAATTATATATTAGGAAGTTGAATCTGAACCTATTATTTAAAGGTGTTGAGAATGTTATACACCCTTTTAAAATTTCTAGCACATATAACCCTCCTATTGCCCCTATTTGAGACACATTTAAACGTATATGCGAACTAGAAATGACAGATAAAAAGCTGCTTAAGAACAATGTGTATATTGATAAAATAATTGAATTGGAATATTTGACTTCTAATGAAAATGTAAGGGTCACAAAACCAGATAAAGGGGGTGATGTGGTCCTTATGTGGAAACATGATTCCATACAGAAAATGCTTGAAATTCTGGAGACAGATACACATGCCTACAGCTCTATGAATGAGAAAAATGGTGCATATAGAAAAATTAAAGGACATATACAAGATTTATTTATAGCTGGCTTGAGAACATCAAGCTTTGTCTGTAAGATTATTCCATTACTCCAACTATTTATGGGATTCCTAAAATACACAAGGACACACACCAACCCCCCCCCTTTAGACCTATTGTAAATGCTAGAGGCTCCATCACACAGCCACTAGCAAAGTATCTTGATGTAGAAATTCAGAAATTATTAAAGACAAACCCATCACTGTGTAGAGATTCATGGGATTTTTTTTTTAAGTAAGATCAACACAGTAGTTTTTGATAGGTCCTTTATTTTTATAACTATTGATGTAAAGGACCTCTACACTGTGATTCCCCATGATACCGGCACTCAATGGCTCTGTGAATATCTACATAGTAGAAATCTACCTCAGGATAAAATTAATGCACTGGAGCAGTTATTGAATATAGTTTTGAAAAATAATTTTATTTTGTTTAGACAACTTTATATCCAAAAAGAAGGGGTAGCAATGGGGTCTCTGCTTGTGGCAGCATGTACGCAAATATCATCATGCTAGAATGGGAGAAATGATTTTTAATGACATCTCTATTTCCCATTCTGCCACTTATGTACCCGCTTCCTGGATGATATTTTTATTCTGTGGAGTGGATGTGAACAAAGCATAGAATCATTCTTTCAACATATTAACAACACAACCCCTTTTTTAAAATTTACACACACTATAAATGAGGTAGAAATTGCTTATTTGGATGTGTTGCTAAAGAAATACACTGAGAATAATAAGTTTGTGTGTCAGATCTTTCGAAAAGCAACTTATTCTAATAATTTTTTGCATTTCACGAGCTGCCATCCATTTCCACAAAAAAGAGGTGTTCTAAAAGGACAATTTGTTAGAGCAGCCCGAATGGTCACCCAGCATGAAAGACTTATTTATAAATGCCATAATCTTCGAGACATGTTTTTCAGAAGGGGTTATCCCCATTCCCTGATTGAAAATATCATGAATGAGGTTATCAAGAAAAAGGGAAAATGGCCGTTTTATTCCTTTATTGAAACCTAATGACAATATGTCTGTTAATGGTACTACTGACTTAGCAGATGAACAGGTACACATTGCCAATACTTCTGTAGATAACCATCAAGTAGTAAGTGTTAATACTAATAATAATAAGAATAATTATAAATCTTGTTTTATCAACTTTTTCTACTGATGCATATTACATAAAAGCTATTTTTGAAATGAACTGGCCACTTCTGATAGGTGACATTAATATAAGAGGAATAATTGGAGAAAAGCCAGTCTGTGTTTTTAGAAAAGGCAACATCAAATCTTTATTAGAACTCCAGGGTAAAACAAATAAGCGTAGTTACATGTATAAATATGCATCATGTAAATTCTGTCCCTATATACTGGAAGTCAATGAAATAAGTGTTAAGGGGATGAGAATAAAAATTAGAGACAGGTATTGTTGCTTTACTGAGAAAGTTGTATATTGTGTTATATGTGAATTCTACCCTTGTTTTTACATGGGCAAAACTGAGTGTAAGCACAAACAGAATTGGTGAACATTTAAGAAATATTAGAGACCATTGTGAAACCAATGCATTAGCTAAACATATCGCACAAAATCCAAACAGTTTTAAGTATATGGTTTTAGACATAGTTAATCCATCACATAGAGGGGTACATGGCCATATCTCCTTGAGATAAATGAATTGAGCTGGCAGATCCGTTTGGATTCAGTACACTGGCCTGGACTAAATGACAGTATGTCTACAGCCAGTATTTTAAAATTGAAAGCCCTGACTAGATAGAATTATTTATAGTAGTTCATTTTTAGTGAGAATTTCATATGTATATAAATAGTATGAAGGATATGAAGTCTGAAACTCAATGTCTATTTCATTGTCTAGTGATTTCAAGTTGGGGATGAGTAACTTCAAGGACAAAGTGTAAAATATGTCTTGTTATATAGCTAAAGTTGCTACAATAATGTGTTTTGCACTAGTGCACATTTTTCTGAAGGGTATGACGTCTGAAACTCTGTCTGTCAGTATATAACAGCTTCAAGTTAGAGAAGTCGCAGCAAGGAAAAAGTTTAAAATATTGCTGTTATAACCACAGAAAGTTAGCAGAGAAATGTGTTTTGTGACAGCATGCATTTTCTGAAGGATTAGTAAGTCAGAAACTTCATATGTATGCAAATAGTACGAATACACTTTTTTGTGTTTGTTTTTTAAAATACTTCATAGTTTTTAATGTCAGGGTTCATGTTTTACTACTCATGCACATTTACATGTTTCACTTTTTCTTAATGTATATGTTTTTAAATCACATTTTTTATATGCAAGTAAGACACTGTGCTTGTAAATACGAGTCAGGAAGTGATGCCATGCTTTAAAAGTATTTAACCAGGCAGTCATTTTTTTGTAATTGTCTGATGAAGTTCCATGTAAATGCTTTTTGGAACGAAAGAGCTTACTTGCAGTTTGAAAAATAAATCCAGCAGCTGTTTGTGAAGGCTTGAGCTTTTTTGTGTACTTCTTGGTTTCGTTTGGTTTTGTGGATTTACAATCTGTGTCGCACTGCGCAGGCCTTCAGAGATAATCAGCCATGGTCCACCCCCTGGCGGCTGAACTGGACATCTGTGAATCCCTCTAGGACATGCCTACATATTCCCTGACAGCTTCCATCGAGGTACCCATTGAAAGTGGCTCTGCGAATACTGAAGTGGCCTCCGGGCCTTCATCAGCCTCAGAAGGGATGCCCAGAGTAGAGGAAGCAGCTGTAGGAGCAGGCAAAGTCTTCTTGGCCTTCTTGAGCTGCGGTTCTTCTAAAGGGCTGACATTGGATCCATGTCTTGAGCAAAGCACTTAAGGAGCAGATTTCTCTAAACATAACCTAAGGGATGCTAGACAGCTTAAGGAGGGTTTTTGGAACAAAGGCCCTGCAGATATCACAGAATGTGTGATCGTTGTCTGGGCCTAAGCAAAATAAGCAAAGCTCGTGGGAGTCTTTATGTGGAATCTGCCTTCCACACTGACACTTGCCCTTCCTAGCTAACATGTACTCACAAGGAAAAAAAATAATACAGTAGCTAAAGGAGAGAACCGCCCCCCCCATGGGGTACTTATCTGAAGCACAAAGGTGAATTTTCTGGTGAGCGACGACCCAAGCTGGCAGTCAGACAGGCGGCAGAAAAGTTCTGATGTAGGTACATGCAGACATCTGCTTTATACCAGACATCTCTTTATGGCCAACGTACACAGAGTGATGTGTGCTGTCGCATGTACCTGGCAGTAGCATTTAGACTTTAGTATACTGGCCAGACATACGAGTCAGCCGGAGGCGGACTCCCTCATGTTATGAATACTGCAGCATATGAACAGAAGGACATCTACTGTGATGCTATAATCATATCTGTCTGGTGAGAGGGACTTTATAGCCCTTGTGATGTCACAGGTCATGACGTCATTAACAGAATTAATTTTAAACCTGTCCTTGTGCACTGTTGTGAATGTGAAGTCAGTATGCCTGAAAGTGGAGAATCAGTTACTAAGATATTACTGTTTTTACTCCTGGAACAGATTGAAATCTATTACTAACTGCTGAGACAATGTATTTTTATTTGTAGGTTTTATTAGTGACTTTCATTTTTTTTTTATACAGCCTTCGCATAAGTCAGTTTACTGTGGCTGATGAAATGTCTGTGTTAGTATATAATGTTCATGGAACACTTTATTGTGTGAGAGGGATGTCTCATCATTGCAAAGGTATTTGCACCTCTCACAGAATGAATTATTCATATCAAACAGATATTCAATGCCTGTGAGCATATGGGAGTTCCTACACTTGTCAGAGTACATGCTATAAATCTGGCAAAAGAAGGGATACAAACAGGTTTACTCTACAGTTTGTCCAGGTTAGTACTGGAGTTGGGTTAGGGATACAAGTAGAATCACTCTTATTTTTGTTCATGGGACATTGGATTTGGTTTGGTCAAAGTGATTATGATACACTGTTTGTAGCCTGGTATGGTGAAGGTTTTAGACAGAGAAGTTAAGTAAAGGGACAACTGATTCTGAGCAGCTAAGAGTGGTTTAGTGTAGCTATGCTCATACTATGTGAGAATATAACAGATACAGCAGCTACTACAACAAAATGGAGTCTGTTTAACTGGTAGCAATGCATTAACACTGAGGGGCACAGCATACAACTAACTGTAGCATAGCAAAAACACACCTAGCCTATAGGTAATTCTATAACAATCAAATTCTTGATTAGCAACTGACAGCAACCTCACAATCACAATTAGCTTTCAGCAATGCAGCTACATTGAAACACTCAATGAGTATATTACCCAATGATAAAACAACAAACAATCATTCTAAGGGTGACTATTGAAAAGCACTAACATGTACCACGCAGTGGAACCTACAGAGTTGGAGCATGGAGTGGCTGTTGCTGTGCAGAACTAGCATAACATAAAATAAAAACTTAAAACTGAAACAGCCAATCAGAAAGCAACTTTCTCCTTGGCCAGAAGTAATGTGAACTCTCAAAACAGCAGCAAATTACTCTGTCTTACAAAATAATCACTAGCAATGCTAAGATGGCCCCCAAACACTACCAAACTAAATTGTGCCCAGTTAGCAATATGCACAGAAATCAGGCAAAAAAATGTCTTGGATGTTAATTGACAAAACAGTTCCCTGGTGAGAAATGGACCCAAGGAATCAACTTCAGTAAAAACATGTCAATTTCTTGCTCCAGAAGAGCTCTAAAGATTCTCACAAGCACTCCACGCAAAAAGGAAAGGAAGGCCCACAAGCTAAACAATATATAAAAAGAATACTGACACAGCCAATAGGAATACAACTTGCTACTAGGCCAGTGGTAATATGAATTCCCAAGAGAGCAGCATATTACCTTCTCTCACAAGTTAATTGCTAGCAAAGTTTCAGGATGGCCACCAAACTAAGTTATGCCCAGCCAGCAGTAATCTGAACTTATAAACGGCAGCAAATTACTTTCTCATGTGACAATCACTGTTAATGCTCTAAGATAGCCCCCAAACATTACCAAGCCAAGTTTTGCCCAATTAGCAACATGCAATAAAATCAGAAAAAAAATTGTCTCATATGTTAAATGGCAGTTTATGAAATTAAAACACACTTTCCTGGTGTCAGGGAAGGGAATGAAGACAGGAGCCCAGTCCAGTAAAAACAGATGAAATCTGGTTCCAGGAAGAGCTCAGATGTACAGCTCATAAACACTCTAGATAAAAGGAGTGCAAGGCCCACAAGCTGAGCAATGAGTCAGGGCTCATATACATAGCATACAGCTATAAATCAAAGTGGGAACACACGATGATGAAACAGAGTTTGAGATTGAGAGACTTGGGACTTTGGATGCAAGCCCTTAAAGAAAATATGAATATAATATTCTGTATGGTGGTTGTTAAAGTAGTAGAATATATTCAGAGAACTAAGCCAATGATGGGAATGGAGAAAGGAGATTTTACCAACAGCGATGTCTGTAAGCAGTGGTATAGAAAATAGACAAGAGTGGTCTAGAATTTACATGAGGAAATTAGCAAAAAAAATATCAAGGTATTGGAAGGAAATAATGAAAGAGGGAAAGGTAATAGAGTGGGAAGAGGCTAAACATAAGGTTGGACTGTGTGTTAGAGACAGAAAGGGATAGGGGAGTGTCTAGTGAAAGATCAGCACTGGTAGAAATTTTCGTTAACTCTAGAATAGAAGATGCTCTATAAAACATTTAATGATAACTACAACAACCAAAGGAAGGAGGAGAAGATTGAAAAAAAGAGAATACAAAGCCAATTTACAAAATAACAATGGGAAGAAGTGTGTAAGGTTCTCAAGCATGCAACAAAGTCAAGATGGTTTGGGATTTTTGAATAGGAGTGTTTGTGTGGATATTTTTATGCCTCAAGTAGACTTCAAAAAACATTTCCTCAGGTAGACAGCAAATACTGGAGAGATATCTGTTGTGGAACTCTGCAACCTCTTTATTCTACAATTTTGGTACTTTGTGTCGTTGTCAGAGTGAACTCAGTACTCAGTCCATTTTCTTTGCACTGGAGAGATATGATGGAGAAGTGAGAGGCAGTCAGAAAGAGATGGATATCATTAGCAACAATCCAATGTGTTTGTGAAGGCTGCATTCTGCAGCACACTGTTAACACCTTATCATGCTTATTCATTGCCCTGGATTCCTATTTCATCTACTGTGACACTCAAGCTTCCCACCATCTCTAACATCTTGAGCTTCTGATTGTATCATTCAGGCTGGTCCTGGAGGCAGAGTTTTGAAATAGGCTTTGCAATTTTCTAACTTCTCTGATACAGCTGTCCTGCTGCTTCTTCCAATTTACGGTTTAAGGAGTGACAATCTAGAATGTTGGGCTACGAACATTCATTACTATGAAGGATCTCTCATGCTTTCTGGCACAATGTTGTGAACTGCAATGCCTGATAAGTAGCATGATGGAAATGCCATCTGTCTGTTATATATGCTTTCATAGAAGGCACTCAAGGTACACTGCACTACTCCTACCATCTTGATTCCCCATTTAGTCAGTCACTCAGTCTCTTCTGGGAGTCGAGCATAAATCAGAAACACACACAGTCTCCCATGAAGTTGCCCAACAACAATTCAAATGACAAGCCAGCCCTGCTGAAGTAGACAACACTGCTGGTAACACATTTAAGAATGAACCACAGTCACAGGTACCGCAGTCAACTTGTCTGTCCCACTAAGGCTGGCTAATGCATGACCATACATTAAGGTGATTCAACTGTATGTAGACAAACATTGCACCTTGAAACCATAATGTGCACACTTCATGAACATAATGCCATACTTCTAATGAATATTTTACAACAAATGTGTGAATGACCATTATGCTACACACTGCAAAGTGTTTAACAAATGCTAGTAGTTTAGCAGGCAGACAATGCTATGAGATAATCTCCATTTTGTAGTACTGGGTTCAATTTCTTCCATCTCCACTTTTCTAACATGTCACTTTGCACAAAACTTTCAATCAGACAGCACTCCTTGAAAAGAGGCACTTCTGAACTTGTGAGCTGAATATATAAATTAAAATGATACAAGAACACAAAACTAATTTGTATGACCATTTTCCTTTTGTTTTTACCTTTTTGTCACTTTAATGCAGAATCAGAGCCTACTACCAAATATATACATGCATTTATTTAATAAAAAAAATCATATAAATGAATGGAAAATTAATAACTAAATGTACTTATTAAATAAATAAAAATGTATATAACAAAAATAGAATTACAGTGTGTCAAAAAAGGTTTCTTATGCTGTGTCTATGGCAAAAACTAAATTTAAATTAAAGAGCACAATGGTATTTGTAGCCAGTATTTACAGGAGTTACTTCCAAAATACCCACAGTACTTTCTTTGTAAAAAGGAGTAAAAAATATTTCACAGTGCTGCAACAACTGTTTTATCTTTTTTTTTTAAATCTGAAGTGCATAATTTTGTTATCTGTATGGTGTCCTCCTAGCATCCACAGATACTTAGGTTTGCACCTCATTCTAGTTTTGTGAAAGACAGACTTCTATTATGCCATGTTTTACACTTTGTTGATTGGGCAAGTTTTGTATGTTACTCTTGATCAGTACGTTCTCGTGAAGAGACCCAGCGACTGAAAATTAGTTCCTGAAAATACAAAAAAAAATATATAATCAATAGACTGAAAATTCTGCAACTTGAAGAAGTCTCTTGTTCTACACTGACATAAAAACACAATACAGTGATGAATGAATCTATATGGACAGCCTGGTGAAAGGAAGGAGGGTGGCCTAATGGTTAAGGTGTTCGCCTTACAAACACAAAGTGCAGGGTTTGAGTCTCACAGGGGATAATTGGCTAGGCTTAAAATGGCTCGCAAGGGCAGTCAGCTTAGTACTAATCTATGAACCTATGGGACTAACCTGGTCAACAAAATATATATAAAAAAACAGGAATATAAATAAATAAATGAATGACAATCTTTACTCATAGCATGAAAACAATGTTCCAAGAAGAAAAAAAGTTTTCAATGTTAGTTCTTTCACTTAAATCAGCACTGTAAGAAAGCTAAATTAATACATTTCAAGGGGGGTATTAATGTATTTTGGAAGGGTTGCTTTTTCTTCTTACCACTCTCTCTTCTTTGGGCAAGGAAAAATAATACAGATATCTTAAAAATACGTGATTCACTTACCTACTTTGAGAGTGATAATACATTCGCTTGTCCATTTATTTGAGCAAAAATGTACTAGGGATATTAATTTGTATAACAGAATAATAACTTAAAGATCTGACTAACAAAATAAAAACTGTTATAGATCTGACTAACAAAATAAGAACTGTTATAGATCTGACTATATACCTATAGATGAAATCATTAAATCATGAAACCTGATACAGGGAGTGGAACTGTTTTAATGGACACTTTTCTATATTCTAGTTAAATGTTTGAGATACTCCAAATGAAACACTACACAGAAAACAAAAAGTTGGAAGAAATAAATTGCCAGGTATCTCAAAATCTTTTAATCCAACCAAGGTTAAGTGCTTTCAGCCATTTCACACTGGCCTTCTTCAGAACAAAGAAAACACATTTCTACACATCTTAAATACAGTCATCTATTAAAAACAACCAATCACATGACTTCAATAATTTAAACATCAATTATCAAGTTAAAAACACAGACTAATGACTCTGCAAACAAAGATGTCAAAATAAATATATATTTTTTTATTTTTTCCTTACTTTTTGCATTTATCATAGTATACTTTCCTACGTAAAACTGCTTTATAATTTACCCAGCCATTTAACCCAGGTGTATTGTACGCATTGAAAAGAATCTGCCATTTTAATTCTTTATACTCTAATTCTCCCTCCTTGTCTCCATTAAAATCACTGGGTACACTATCACACAAAAAAATGAGTTCCAAAAGGCTTACAAGTATTAAAAACACCTAGTGGGCAGTATTCTGATGCATTTCATGATAAATGGAATGAGATTTGTCAAACAGCTGGGTTAGCTTTTGTTAAATTGTTAAAAGAGCACAAGGTCCAAGAAAAAGTTAAGCTATGTAAATGGATTGATAAGCTTGCTTGACAAAATTTCTTTGTCTGCTTCTGGAAGAGAAATGGATGATTTCTTAAAGATTCACCTTAAGTAGGAAAATTAGGTGAATCATTAAGTGAAAAGAAAATTGTAAGAGATCTATCACTTTATTCTTCACATAATAATCAACAAAAGGAGTCTGCCGCTTTAAGAGATGAATGCAGAGATTTTAAGAGCTCTTGTGAGCATGCGCCAACAGTTACTCATGAGGAGGAAACGGAGAGATCTATAGCGAGGCAAAGAAATTTAGGGCCAACAGATATGAGAGACAAAAACTTTTTTATCTCCTCGATGATCGAAAAGACTCCAAGAGTGGAGATTAGTGCAGAACGAACCAGTAGGAGCAGCTGGGAGAGGGATGGAACAAGTGTATTTAGGGGGAGAACACTTGGGAATCAACAAACCAGGCTTGGTCACAAACGTCAAGACTTGTATCCGCTGTTTCAGAAGAAGAGAAATGAGCAGATGGACAATTATTCCAGGTAATACCCAAAACTTTCAAAGTGTTTAATTTATCTGACAAAATTTTGATTGACCAAGAATTTGCAGTTTTGAGCAAAGGTTTTACTTTTATTCCCTCGAAAAGGGCAGATGTTACAAGACTTTAATTGACTTGAAGGGGTACACACGTAAACATAATTTAAAACTGCTTTTTGGAAATGGTACCACAAGACAAGTGAGTGATTTTATTATACCAAGTGTATACAACAATCCATTACACCCCACCATAAAGGCCTTTGAAGAGATATGCGAAGTTGAAATTAGAGATTTATTGAATTAAAAAAGTGACAAGAAGTTTTATAAAAGTGGAGCAGAAAAGTTATTTGTCTATTAAGAATGTTCATTTGATTCGAGTTATGAGGGCGGACAAGGGGGGGGGGTTCAATGGTGATTGTAACTCAACATGATTATGTTAAAGCTATACAAGATTTGCTATCTGATGATCAATTTTATAAAAAGGTGCTTAAAAAGATGTTCACAAAGCCTATAAATAATACTGATTCATGGTTATTTGAAAGTGTTTGTGAGGGGGTTATATCTCTGAATCTATGTATGCTTTTTCAGGTATCCAAACCCAAAATTGGAAGTTTATTTGGTATACCAAAAATACATAAGGATGACAGAAATCCCCCTTATAGGCCTGTTGTTTTGGCACCTGCTTCTAAATTGGAACCTATTTCAAAATTTATAGATAGGGCACTTTTAAAATTGGTTCAAAGGTGCGATTCATTTACAAGATTTTCGTTTGATTTTTTATGTAAAATCAAAGATAAAAATGTGGCACCTGAAGATTTGATAGTTACAGCTGATGTTAAGTCATTATACACCTGCATTCCATATGAAGTTGGCTTGTAGTGGGTGAGGAATATGTTAACAGTGATGAATATGAAGTTAGAAAGTGCAGGTTTTATGTTGGAATGTATGGAACATATTTAAATAATTTTTTTATGTTTGAAAATGAACATTATTTGCAAATGAGGGGTGTGGCTATGGGGGCCAGGATGGCTCCCAATTATGCCAATTTGGTAATGGCTTATTGGAAGGCCAAGATTCTAATTATTTGGAAGGTAGTGAAAACATGCGTTTATATCACAGATTTATTGATGATTTTTTTTTATTTGGAAAGGCACGAGTATTGCATTAAACACTTTTATTGACAATATGAACAAGAGTACAACTTTTTTTTAAAGTTTTTCATTTACATCAGGTGCTACCAATGTATGTATTTTGGATTTAGAAGTTTTTAAACAAACTGGAGGATGTAAGTTAGGTTCTATCATCAGCTACAAACACGTGGCAAGTAATAGTTTATTGCACTACTCTAGTATGCATCCCACTTATGTTAAGCATATTATCATCAAGGTGCAGTTAGTGAGATTAAAAAGGCTGATTACAGATGTAATGGTGTTAGACAAATTTGTAGACGAGTTACATTCAAGGTTTATATATGGGATATCCATCAAAGACAGTAAGGGATATACTGATAGAGAATATGAATGATCAAGAAAATAACAATATTTCACCAAACTGGTCTATGTCTATGCCCTTGGTTTAAAGTGTGGATAGTGTAGCAATAAAAGGAGTCATAAGAAATGATTGGAGACTATTGCAAGCACATAATGGAGTAAGTAGGTTCTTCCCCTTTTTTCATCAATAAAAGAGCTAAGAAATTTAAAGAGTTGTTAGAATTTAGATGCCTTTCCAAAAAAGTAAAGAATAAGGACACTTTCAAATTTAACAACTAACTTTTGTACATTTATAGCAGAGGGTCCTAATTTTGAGATTGTTACCAGTAGTAAAATATGGCAGGTTCCAAGTAGGTTTCACTGCGGAGCCACTTTTGTGCTATATTTGGCCAAGTGCTCTGTATGTACATCATTCTACACTGGCAGGACCAATAGGGAGTTAAGAAGGACGTACGAACACTTGTATGCCATTAAAAATAAAAACATGGACAATGCACTTTACAAGCACACCTTAACATGTTTGGATTTAAAAAAAAATATTTTTTTGTGTGATATAGTAGGGAGGTGTACTATGATAAATGCAAAAAGTAAGGAAAAAATATTTTATTTTTAATTACTTATTTTTACAAGTTTATGTACAGTCATGAGTCTGTGTTTTTTACTTAATAATTGGTTTTTAAGTGATTGAAGGCATGTGATTGGTTGTTTTTAATAGATGACAGTATTTAAGATGTGTAGAAATGTGTTTTCTTTGTTCTGAAGAAGGCCAGTATAAAATGGCCGAAAGCGCTTAACCTTGGTTGGATTAAAAGATTTTGAAATACCTGGTAATTTATTTCTTCCAAGCTTTTGTTTTTCATGCAGTGTTTCATTTGGACTGTGGTCAATACACTACCTCAGAGGCTTTTTGGTATAGTTTGCTGATACATGTTTGAGATACTGTTTGATATTAACAGATACATTCCAGTATCTCAGAATACTATTGATTTATCATACAAAAGTATAGAGTTGCTCCCTGATGATTTGGTTATGCAGAAAATTATAACTCCTAGTGAATTTAGGTTTTTGAGGTATGAAAAGCCATATGACATAAATTCATGAATGTCTCAATGACCCAAGACCAGCAGCGGCTGCTCAGGGGTGTAAAACTTATCCCCTGGAAGCATACACTGACTGGAAATTAAAGCCTTATACAAAGAAATTCCCCCATCACTTGAAGGATTCCTGGGACTTCTTAGGTAAACAGAAAAAGGAACTTTATAAAGTGACAATATCATCTTTGTCACTATTGATGTAGTTGATTTGTTTTCTGTAATCCTTCATGACACAGGTTTAGAGCATTGTTCTGAGGTAGTGTCTACCTTTTAGTTTTTAAATAGCAGGGAGACACGTCTGATAGCAGATTTAATGGAATTAGTTTTACATAATAATTACATCTGTTCTGAGTGAGAACATTTAAAACAGAACAAAGGGGTGGCAATGGGAGCCATTTGTGCCCCTATATACACCAATTTAGCCATGTTATCCTGGGAATGTAAGTATATTTTTAATTCAAAATTTCACAACTGCTGGAGTTTTAAGTTCGTTTCCTTGATGATATCTTTATTTTATGGACTAGTACTATTGTTGCACTGGATGAATTTTTAAATATATTAATTATTGCACTAATTTTTTAAGCTTCACCTATTAACATTCTTTGAATAGCATTAATTACTTGGACATTCTGATCAGTAAAAGAGATGCATGTTTTATGTCCAGTAACCACAGTGGTGCAGGGAATAGTGTCACCTCACAGCAAGAAGTACTCCAGTTTGATTCTTCACTGGGGTGCCTTCTGTACGGAGTCTGCATGGCCTCCCAGAGGTCACATGCGTTTCCTCTGGGTGCGCCGGTTTCCTACTGCAATCCAAAGACATGCAGTAGGTGGACTGGAGACACTAAATTGGCCATAGGTGCGAGTGCGTGGTATGGATAAACTACAAAGGCAGGGCTACCCACCCAGTGGTGTAAACCTTTGCTTGAGATGATTGTCACTGCTAATGTGATACCCCCACCCCATGTGCAAAATGGGAAAAAGGGGTTGAGGATGGATGGATTTACAGGAAACCAATATTTTCAACAAATTCTTATTTACATTTTAGTAGTTACCCAGCACAGACAAAAGCTTTGGTTAAGAGGCAATATTGCAAGACTGGCAAGGATGATTTCTGATGATGTTGATTTTGAAAAAGAATCTGATTTTTTTAAACAAAATGTTCTTGGAGAGGGCGTATCCTGGAAGGATGATTAACAAAATTAGATGTGAGGTCAAACAGAAAAGGCACTGTGCGTTTAAAACATTATTAGGGTAGATTTTGATAAAGAGAATAGTTCTAATACATTGGGTGATATACGGAGATACGAGACATTTTAATTCAGAATTAATTATGAAATACTTCCTTGACTGTTACAATATGAAAATAATTTTCAACAATAACTGGGGTATTTAACCTTGGACTTGTTATGACTTATTAAAATAGTTAAACATCAGTCTGGTATTGTTGGTATACTTTCTGGTCTTTTACCATTTTGGCAGACTGGTGGTGGTGGAACTTTATGAGAAATACCAAATGTTTTTACTGTTAACACTTCAACTCTGGAGAGTAAGTGCAGAGGAGTGCTCCAGGGTTTGATCTCCTCAGTCTTCATTTTTCTACAATGTGCCGCTCAGCAAGTTGTTCTAAATGACCGTGCTTATGAATCTCCACTTAAAAGGGACACCTGGGTCCAGTGGGCTTAGCCGGTTAAAAAACAAAATAAAAAAGTAAATAAACCCTTTCATAAGGAGAGAGTCACACTTTACTTTGGTAGTTAGCACAGAGAATTGAGGTTATGAACTCTTAACAAGTTGCTTCCTGTAGCTCAGGATTTGATTCTCTGAGCCCTAGTTTGCGTACTGTGCAACTAACAGCAAGTCACAATCATACAATGCACTGATGCAACTGTAATTTGGGCTAGGCGCCTGAATAATTTCTTGGACCACACACCTAGAAGCAAACTATGAACTCAAAACATCACTCATTTTAGACAACTAAAACATTTAAAACACAAACTTTGACTGTGTGTATGCTGGCACTACATATGCAACTAAAAGTTCACATTCTGTATCTATTGACAAACATAACCTGCATTAAAATGACTGTAGCAGAGGCCCTACTTTACATTAAACTTCTATAAATAATATTTATTTAATAATACAAACTACAGAAACCTGTCCACAAATAGCACATTTTTTTTCTACACAAAATAATGCTTTCCAGAGTGGGCATTATAGGAAAATAATGCACTTTCCAGGGATGGGGAAACTCTGCATCTTTGGTGTCAGGACAAACACTTCTAGGTGGGTCCATTATTTGCCTTGTAATGTCCTCTCTGTTGTGCATTATTGCTCCATTACTACATTACTATAGCGTGTTATACAGTACTAAAAAATACACTGATTAAGGTATAAGACTAGTTAACCAGAACTGTTACATTGGTGGGGATTGCAAATTCAGGGAAAAAATACATGAAATGAAAGAAAAGAACTTGAAAACTTTCTCTTTTGATGTAAATTCCCATTCAAACGCCTTGCCCTCCTTTACTAGGGTTTTCAAAAAATTGCAAAAGCATGCCACAGCTCGGGTGGCACAGCATACATGTTCACTCATGTATACTAACGCACACATAGAAGACATTGCTCTGCTTTATTTCATTTTTTGATAATTCTACCCTCCACTGGACCTGACAAACATCAAGCTTCCTCTTATTTGTCAAGCCCTTTCATTCCCCATGCTGGGTATTTCCCCAGTAAGTCAGCGAGAGCTGACTGGGAGACAGTCATATGGGCAGCCTCAAGCAGTGACTTGTGCCCTCACTAGCAAGCCAGCAATAACCGTGCATTTATTATGAGTCTTACAAACTCCCCTGGGGAGTCCAAATGACCCATGTGACCATGGGAGATACTATGCCCTCCCTGTGAATCTGCATAGTCCTTTGCTTCCAAGATAAGGGCTAACTTGTTTGTCACTTGGTGGATGAAGGCCTCTACCTGGGCTGTTCCCTTTGGATTGTCATCCCTCCAAGGGACTGTGGGAATTGATAGCTTTGGTCCACATGTTCCCCTCCCCCAAAAGATAGGATTATCCATCCTTCCAAACGGCACTCAAAAGCTAGGATGATCTATTCTTCTATATGCCAGCTCTGACAGGTACACAAGTCACTAAACAGACTCCAGTCACCTTGTCCATAGTCAGAACTTTATCTATCTATGCCAACAACACTGGCTACTGTAGCTCTAGAGCATCAAGCATCAATCAAACCAACTGTTCAATAAGTGCTAATACATAAATTACATATTTAAGAAGGTAAGCTGTATTCCTTGACTGACAAGTAACAGTGGCTTTACCTACTCAAGGTAAAATTTGCTGAATCAGACTTCAACTTCATGGGTAATCACCATGCTGGTTGTGAGGAAACCCTCCCTCACTACTAAAAGGACTGAGACTATAAGATACTGTACACCCTATTGTCTGTCATAATATGTTACCAAAATCTTAAGTATTGCAATTAAGCTTTTAATTTTACCTGAAAATATTCCCTTACTGCTCCTCTGCCTCTTACAGCAGACTACTTAGCCCCTCTGTAAACAAAATATACTGTTTCGCATAATACCTTTGTCGACACGCTAAATCCAGTGTCAATGAAAATACATTATGTGACACCAGGTACAGTTATGGAGACTATAGTATCTAAACAAGGCAAGCACTTTGTCCATAAAATAATATTTTTTATTATTAAAACAGAAGGCAAAATAACAGGTTATTTGTGCAAACTCTTTTTTAGGCTAGAGAAAAAAAAATAACACACAAATGTTGCAGTTTCATGCCAGTTCAGGTCTAGTCCCAAATGAAATTCAGACAGCCTCCTCCAGGCTGGATTCTCAGCAAATATTTCGAGTCTATCTCAGAGTTCTCTATTACTCTTACTTCAGAGGTGGTTAACTATACAGGTCATGTTGTGTGGACCATCTCTTAATGATTAAACCCGATTTTTTTTTTTGTTACAAGAATCCATTTAATGGGTTACTGATATTTGTTGCATGGTACAAAGGAGGCAAGAGCTGTGACTCCAAAAGCTGTAGTGAAGTCAAAGTTAATTCAAGCTTTGTCCTCTATTTTCTCCTCAGAAGTATTATGCTTAATTCCCATAACCACTGTCCTGTCCTACCCATTTACATACCTCAGTCCTATTGAATAAATCCTGCTGTCCTCAATTCATTAATCTGTGGTCCTCAGTGTGTCCCCAAAGGCCATAATTTCTCCCTTCAGGTAATGTAGCCTGAGAGATTTTGGCAGCACCCTGTGTGGTGACTGGGTATGCAATTAATTGAGCTAATCAAACTACATATGATGGCAGCAGGCCAGAAAACGGTCTTACTACTGCTAAGTAGGCAGACTCACATCCACAATTTACTGTTCATTTTCCATTCAGACAGAGCAAAGAACTGAACATATTCCGTCACCATCTAGTCAAACCCATGTTACACTTAACAGTGGTAGGTAACAGTACTGCACTCCATGAGAACTCACTGCCCTTGGAGCAGGTACACATGATCAACATGAAAGCACCTCAAGCCTATTCACCACAGCTGACCTAACAGAATCGATTATTTCCTCAACGCACGTTAATACCATCAGAAACAGAAATCCAACCTCTGTTATCAGACTGGCAAATTAACCTCATCTGTATCAGGATGCACTCCCATGATGGCTATTCTGCAGACAAAGCTTTCATCACCACCTTCTTTTGGTTGTTCCCATTAGGGGGTCGCCACAGTGGATCATCTGTTTCCATTTCTTCCTGTCCTCTGCATCATGCTCTTTCACACCAACCGCCTGCATATCCTCTCTCACCACATCCATAAACCTTATCTTAGGCCTTCCTCTTTTCCTCTTACCTGGCAGCTCCATCCTTAGCATCCTTTTCCCAATATACCCAGCATCCCTCCTCAGCACATGTCCAAACCAACGCAATCTCGCCTCTCTTGCTTTGTCTCCAAACTGTTCAACTTGAGCTGACCCTCTAATATACTGATTCCTAATCCTGTCCATCCTAGTCACACCCAGTGCAAATCTTAACATCTCTAACTCTGCTACATCCAGCTCTGACTCCTGCCTTTTTGTCAATGCCATTGTCTCCAACCCATATAACATAGCTGGTCTCACTACCCTCTTTTAGACTTTCCCTTTCACTCTTACTGGTACCAATCTGTCACAAATCACTCCTGACACACTTCTCCAACCATTCCACTCTGCCTGTACTCTCATCTTCACCTCTCTTCTACACTCACCATTATTCTGAACTGTTGATCCCTCACCATTACTCTGAACTGTTGATCCCAAGTACTTAACCTCATCCACCTTTACCAACTCTACTCCCTGCATCCTCACCATTCCTCTACCCTCCCTCTCATTTACACACATATATTCTGTTTTAGCCCTGCTGACTGTCAAAGGAAAAACTTCAAAGACCAATACACGTAAGGTTCAGGTTAAGGCACTTTAATTCTTGCAGCAAGGAGACAAAAACATGCATGCAAAAATTCAGAGTTTGTCCAACTAAAATCAGGAAGTGAAGCCATTCTTATACTATTCTTACAAGACATTGCCTACTGAAGCTGACATAGTAAATCACAAGTTTACAATATTGTTTTTCACAGCAGATGTTGCTCATGATTTTCTGCTGACATGACATAACATTTCTAGATTCATGAGAAAACTTTGAAAAAATAACATGGCCTTGGAGACCGGCAGCTAGTTGCAATTATTTCTACAGTGCTGTGTTACATTTCAAGGTACTCTACTCATTTGAGCACAAAGCAATCACAGATTACAGTTCATATTCTTCAAGCGGTCTTTGTTCCACTTTATCTATCCTTCCTGCAGCTGTGTATGTTCTCATAACACAGACAGGGCTGATTGTCTAAGTTTAATAACATTATAGAAAGCAGTATTGTTCTATTCATTATTTTTCTAACCAAGCAGAAAACCATCTGCTTCTCAGTACATTTCCTATGACATAAACAAGATTTTAGCTGCGCTGACAAAATACAAGGTCAGAAAGCATTTGCCATTAATATGGATTTGTTCAGCATAAAGCAGAATAAATGTAATGAACCTTTTGGGCTTCTAAAAAGGCACTAATGCACACATATTAATACATATTTTTCTAACACTGACCTTCATTCCTCTCCTCTTTAAAGTAGATCTCCACCTCTCCAGGGTCTCCTCAACCTGGTCCCTACTCTCACTACAGATCACAATGTCATATGCAAACATCATAGTCCATGGGGCCTTCTGTCTGATCTCATCTGTCAACCTGTCCATCACCACTGCAAATAAGAAAGGGCTCAGAGCTGATCCTTGATGTAATCCCACCTCCACCTTAAACGTATCTGTCACTCCCACCGCAGTCCTCACCAATGTCACACTACCCTCGTACATATACTGTACCACTCTTACATAATTCTCTGTCACTCCTGACTTCCTCATACAATACCACAACTCCTCTCTAGGCACCCTGTCATATGCTTTCTCTAAGTCCACAAAGACACAATGCAACTCCTTCTGACCTTTTCTGTATTTTTCCAACAACACTCAGAGCAAACATTGCATGTAGTGCTCTTTCCTGGCATGAAACCATACTGCTGATCACTAATAATCACCTCCCTTCTTAACCTAGCTTCCACTACTCTTTCCCATAACATCAAGCTGTGACTGATCAATTTTATCCCTCTGTAGTCACTGCAGCTCTGCACATCACCCTTATTCTTAAAGATAGGTACCAAACACTTTTTCTCCACTCCTCAGGCATCCTCTGACTTTCCAAAATTTCATTAAATAATCTGATTAAAAATTCCACTGCCATTTCTCCTAAGCACCTCCATGCTTCCACTGGTATGTCATCTGGGCCAACAGCCTTTCCATTCTTCATCCTCTTCATAGCTGTCCTTACTTCCTCCTTGCTAATCTGTTTCACTTCCTGATTCACTATCCCCACATCATCCAACCTTCTCTCTCTCATTCTCTTCATTCATCAGTCCCTCAAAGTACTCTTTCCATCTACTCAGCACACTACCCTCGCTTGTGAGAACGTTTCCCTCACTATCCTTTATCACCTTTACCTGCTGCACATCTTTCCCAGCTCTGTCCCTCTGTCTAGCCAATCGGTACAGGTCCTTTTCTCCCTCTTTAGTGTCCAATCTGTCATAAAACTCTCCATATGCCTTATCCTTAGCCACCTCTCTCTTTGCCATGCGCCTCATCTCCTTATACTCATGTCTACTTTCTTCATCTCTTTGACAATCGCATTTCTTCACCAGCCTCTTCCTCTATATACTCTCCTGTACTTCCTCATTCCACCACCAGGTCTTCTTGTCCTCCCTTCCTCTGTCCAGATGTCACACCAAACACCTTTCTAGCAGTCTCCCTTACTAGCTCTGCTGTAGTTACCCAGCTATTCGGTAACTCTTCACTGCCTCCCAGTGCCTGTCTTAACACTTCCCTGAACTCCACCTCACAATCACCCTTTTTAACTTCCACCATTTAATCCTTGGCACTGCTTTCACACTCCTTCTCTTCTTGATCACCAACGTCATCCTACAGACCACCATTCTATGCTGCTTAACTACACTTTCCCCTGTCACCACTTTACAGTCTCCAATCTCCTTCAGACTGGCCTTCCTACATAGGATATAATCCACCCGTGTGCATCTTCCACCACTCTTGTACATCACCCTATGCTCCTTCCTCTTAAAATACGTATTCACCACAGCCATGTCCATCCTTTTCACAAAATCCACAATCATCTGACCTTCTGCATTCCTCTCCTTACCACCATACCTACCCATCACTTCCTCATCCCCTCTGTTCACTTCACCAACATGCCCATTGAAGTCCGCTCCAATCACTAGTCTCTCACCCTTGGGTACACTCACCACCACTTCATCCAACTCACTCCAAAATTTTTCTTTCTCATCCATCGCACACCCAACTTGTGGAGCATATTCACTAACAACATTCATCATTACACCTTCAATTTCAAGCTTCATAAACATCACTCTATCAGACACTCTCCACCTCCAAAACACTCTTGGCATACTGTTCCTTTAGGATAACCCCTACCCCATTTCTCCTGCCATCCACACCATGATAGAAGAATTTGAACCTGCCTCCTATACACCTGGCCTACCATCCCTTCCATCTGGGTTCTTGCACGCACAATATATTAACCTTCCTTCTCTCAGTCATATCAGCTAGCTCTCTCCCTATACCAGTCATACTGCCAAATTCAAAGTTTCTACCCTCACTACTACACTCCTAACCTTCCTCCTCTCTCCCTGTTTTCAGGCATGCCTTCCCCCCTCCTCTTCTCCTTCAGCCAACAGTAGCCCAATTTCCGCCAGCACCCTGTTGGCCAACAGTACTGGTGGCAGTCGTTAACCCGGGCCTCAACCGATCCAGTATGGAAATATGAAATGTTGTCCGCATAAGTCATTTGGCAGAGGTTTCACGCCGGATGCCCTTCCTGATGCAACCCTCCCCATTTATCTGGGCTTGGGACCGGCACAAAGAATTGCACTGGCTTGTGCATCCCCAGTGGCTGGGTTCTGCAGACAAAGCTTTATTTTTATTTATTTAATTTAAGGCCGAATAAATGCACTGATCCAAACCAGACCCTTTAGTGTGTCACGGTTTATACATGTATTTATGGTGAACGGGAGTGCACCTGCCCAGAAGACTAAGCAATTTTTCCTACTACTCCAGTAGGAGGACTCTGAAGCCTAGATGCAGACAGGCTGTCAAGCAGTACGGAAATTTTGAAGATTCTGGCCTCTAAGCAGCAAGCAGAGTTCCAGAGTGCCAAGCAATATAATTGGAAAGTAGAAAAATGGGAAGATCAGATCAAGGTGGACAAGACAGAAAAAAAAACATGCACAATGAAATTGCTGCTGAGGCAGCTTACAACTACAACAGATGAAGGGAAAGAGTCTGGCTCACTGATCCACTGTGCTGTCTGGAGCCAGAAAAGGAAAATTACAATGAAGATGAATATCCTGACCCTTACAAGGGACAAAAATGAGAAGACAGCAAAATGAAAGAATCTATGGAGGCACTGAAACCAACCCATGCAGATGCTGAAAGGGAATCTACAGCATGTCTATTACACTAAGGAAAGCAACTCAAGTCAACAGCTGTCTCATTGTGTGGCACATGCAAACAGGTGAATCTGGTTTTATTTAAGATTTAATGTTGTTATGATTTAATTTTATGATTTACGTTTTCAAATAAAGGGTTTTAAAAGCCTTAAAGAAGGGAATTTATAGCACTCCTCAGAATACCACTTACAATTCTACCATTAAAAAGTGAAGAAGCTTCCTATTTATCCAGGAATTAAGAGCATTCTTATTTCAGATGTTGTGTGTTAGCTCCAAAAAGTACAGTTTTGTCAAATCTTACCATAACAGTAGCTGTCCTTTCCTTCACTGTTGTAGTATTTCCTATTCAAGGGATTCCCTGCCAAGTGTAGCCTGATGTACGGCCAGTACACCAAAGCTTTAGGATTATAAGTCTGTTGCACGTTACACGTATGTTCCCCGCTCATAGCGTACGGCATAAAGGTGACATATGGACCTACCTACCTCAGAACTGAAAAGCCTCAGAAGGAACAAAAGTCCAAAGAGTAAAAGTGGAATGTGCATCCAGAAGGAAAGAAGAAAAAGGGAATAAAGAAAAGGGTGAGGAGGGAGCAAGTACCGCAACAGTGAAGGGAAGGACATCTACTGTTATGGTAAGATTTTACACAACTGTACTATGTCCTTCCATATCACTGCTGCAATATTCCTTACTCAAGGGAGAGTACAAAAGCTCATGAAGAAAATTGGGAGAAGGAAGAAGGTCCAGCAGAGCCCCCAAGAAAGCCATGGAGGACAGACCTGGCAAATTTGTCTCTAGCCTTGGATACCACATCCAGCTTGTAATGTTTATCTCTGAAAAAAAAAGAATCAAAGGAAGCCACAATCCTGGTAGAATCAGCCTTTACAGGAGCAGAAAGGCTTTTCCCATAAAAAAAAAAAAAAAAAAAGAAAAGAAAATGGCCTTAGAGATCCAAGAAGAAATTGTTTGCTTAGAAATAGCCAAACCTAGAGACCTAGGATGAAAGGAAATAAAAAGTTGTTCAGATTTACAAATGTCTTTAGTTTATCTAAATAATATCAGAGTTGTCTATGTAAATCCAGGGTATGAAACACTTTCTCACTAGCAGACTGTGGAGAAGGGAAAAAAGTGGGCAGATTAAGAGACAACTCGTTAACCATCTTGGGCATAAAAGAAGGATTAGTGCAAAGAGACACACTGTCCCTATGAAAAACTGAAAAAGGAGGAGCAGCCTTAAGGGCCTGAAGCTCAGACACCCATCTAGGTAAAGTAAGGGCCAAAAGAAGAACAGTTCCAAATGCAATGCTGTAAGGAAGCTGAAGCTGCAGCTGCAGGCTCAAAAGGAGTCCGAGTCAAAATTTCAAGAACAAAATTAAGGTCCCAGGAAGGAGGAATAGGCTTTCCTTGGAGGCATAATATTAAGGATGCCTTTAAGAAATTGTTTGACCTCAAATCTAGAAGCCAAAGGAGGAGTCAAAGGCAGACAAGCAGAAACAGCTGAAATGTGGGCTTTAACTGAAGAGTATACCAACCCAGCATGGAGTAATTCGCACAAGTAAGAGAACCAAAAGAACTTCCACAGAAAGTTTATCTAAGGTTATAAGCAAGACACCAAACAGAAAATCTCTTCTATTTGGACAAATAATATTTCCTGGTAGTGGGCTTCCTGACCTACTTCAGCACCAAAAGCAAGTCAGCAGAAAAAAGGTGCCTATAATGGATCAAAGCCCTATCACTCACAGTGTTACGTGAAGAGTGGACAAGTGAGAATGGATGAGAGACCCCTTGTTTTGTGTGCCCAAGTCCACCTTGTGAGGCAACTTGTGATGACTGCCATTGGCTAGGTGCAGAAGAAGAGGGAACCAATGTTGTCTGGGCCAAAAGTTAGTCAACAACAGGATTGTGGGAACAGTCATGTTTTAGCTTGAACAGGACACTTGGTATGAGAGGAAGGGGAGGGGAGGCATAAAGAAATATCCCCCTCCAAGAAAAGGAGATGGTGTCCACCTTCCAAGCCAGAGGACTTGGGACTCTGGTGCAAAAGACAGGAAATTGTCTGTTCAGATGGGAGACAAAAAGATCTACCTGGGGAGTACCCTACTGTTGGACAATGTCCAGAAACACATCTTTGTAAAGCATCCACTTGTGAGTCTGTTATAGACCTGCTCAGAATGTCTGTCACAAAGCTTTGTTCGGAAGGAATATAAACAGCCTGAAGAGTCACCTGACACCGGGACAGCCAGATGACAAACCTGAAGAGCTAGTCTGCAAAAGAGGTAGGACTGTGTCACCCCCTTGCTTTTTTATGTGGTATTGTCTGTAAAGATTTTGAGAGGCTCTGGAAGCAACAGAATATAGAAGGTCTGAAGAGCAAGGAGGAGAGCTCTCATCTCCTTATTGTTGATATGGTCCACCCTGTGGCGAAGGGACCAAAGGCCCTGAACCATTAGAGGGATGAAAGTATCCTCCTACCCCATGTCTGAAGGGACTGGTGGCTGAGAGACAGTTGATGAATCCACCACTGAAGCTGTAGCTTGAGGCATGGAAGAAGAGGAACAAGAAAGTCCAAAGGATGAGAATGTTAAAGCCATACTGACTTTAGGAGCCACTACAGCTTTCTCATGTGAAGCCTGGCTAGAGGAAGCATAGGAATGGTGGAAGCCATGTACC
This sequence comes from Protopterus annectens, assembly GCF_019279795.1. NCBI lineage: Eukaryota > Metazoa > Chordata > Ceratodontiformes > Protopteridae > Protopterus > Protopterus annectens. The sequence goes on along the minus strand of NC_056739.1, from coordinate 1,530,212,403 downwards.
CCAGAACACTTAGAAACTCCCTGGCTGTAAGTGAGAACTGAGGAAGAAGAGACTGAAAAAAGGCAGAGTCAAAGCTTTGGAAGGTGACAGGGATGCCAGCATAGGAATGGCCTGGCGCTTGCACCCGAGAAAAACATGATACTGAGGAGGAGTTGGAATGGATTTTTGGAAATTTACTGTAAACCCTAGGCTCTGCAAGAAGCAAGTACATAGTGGAGGTGCTGAAGCTGGATCTCTGGAGAGGAAGCCTGAATGAGCAGGTCACCCAGGTAAGGAAAAAATCTGTATCTCCCTCCATCCTGAAAAAGGCAATCACAGGAGTGAGGCATTTGGCGAAGATCCTTGGGACAGTAGACAGGCCAAACGGCAAAGCAGAGAAATGAAAATGCAAGGATGAAACAGAAATGCAAAAATTTCCTAAAACGGGGATGAATAGGAATGTGGAGATGGGCATCCTTAAGATCCAGAGTGACTAGGAAACGCTGAGGTAGAAGGATGGGAAACAGGGTGTGAGGGGACAGTATTCACAAGGAAGGAACCTTTATAAAGGCTTTGAGCTGAAAAAGATCCAGAATGGGTATCCAGGTGCCCTCTTTCCTGGGAACCAGAAACATTCTGGAATAAAATCCCTTCCCCTTTCTGAGAAGTCGAAACTGCATGGATGGTACCCTGAGACAAGAGGCTCTGAAGTACATCTGGAAAAAAAGGGCAGCTGTTCCTGAAGAGGCTGAGGAATGCCAAAAAAAGGAGGAAGACATTTTCATACCATGAAATATCCATGAGGAATGATGAAGAAAACCCAAGAATCCTAAGTGATCCTTAACCAATTCTGAAGAGACAGGGAGAGACAACAAGATAAAGGAACCTGACTCAGGAAGGGAGGGAAGAAGGTAGTCAGACAGAACTAGCTTGTCTGGAAAATGAGGCTTCTGGGTAGGAGGAGTCTGTGTAGACTTAACAGAAGGAGCCCTCTTAGAAGCCTTTTTACTCTTGGGAGGGGGGGGTGAGACCACCTACTATATGTACAAAGGCAGGATGAGAATAAGAAGTTATGTACCTACCATAACGTTCCATGTTAGTTGTCTTCTTCTCGCCTTCTTTCTTGCTGTTTGGGTTCAGAGCCGATCCTCGGCCATCTACTAAAGCTCGCGAGCTATTTTCTGGCTCGAGGCCTCCCCTTATCCCACAATGCTTGGCGCTAGATACCCGGATCTCGTTTGGCAGAGCTAACACCAAAGAAAAAATTTTAAGGACACCTGTCCAAACTACAAGGTTTACCTACTAAAACAGAGGAGGATGTAACCCAGATAAGACTCAGCCAGAGGAAGAAGGCCTCAAAAAGGGACTTTTTTCGGTCTGTCCAGGCTAGGGGGATGGAGGGTGGGACGCAAGAAAGAAGGCGAGAAGAAGACAACTAACATGGAACGTTACGGTAGGTACATAAAGTCTTAATGTTAAGTTGTATATCTCGCCTTCACTCTTTCTGGTTGGGACAGCGTCCCTAGCACCTTAGTCCTGGGTGGCTCATCAGAACAGACTCTTGAGCACAGTGGAACCAAAATCAGCTCTACTCCTAGAGGCCATATCCAACTTTTAATGTGAAATGAAGGTATGAGGAGTGGCCCATGTGGCTGCAGCACAAATAGATTCCATTGGTAATCTAGCTTGAAAAGCTACCGAAGTAGCTAACGCTCTGGTGGAATGACCTTTAGGTTTAGTAGGGAGTTCTTTATGTCTCAGCTGAAAAATCAAAGTAATAATAGAGGACAACCACCTGGATAAGGTTACTTTAGAAACTGGCAGGCCCTGTTTGCCCTCAGCATAGGACAGGAAGAGCTGGCCTGATTTTCTTGTTTGCTTAGTCCTATCCAAATAAAAACGTAATTGCCTATGAACATCCAATTGGTGTAACTTTTGTTCAGCTTTGTTCGAATAGTTAGGAAAAAAGACAGGTAGATCAATAGCCTGATTCAGGTTTGTTTCAGAAGGTATCTTGGGCAGAAAAGAAGGATTAGTCCTGAGTGAAACTCTATCCTTGTGAAACACAAGGTAAGGAGGACGAATACAGAGGGCTTGAAGTTCCGAAACTCTCCTAGCTGAGGCGATGGCTACTAAAAAGAGAGTCTTACAGGAGAGTAATTTTAAGGAACAGGAAGCCGCAGGTTCAAAAGGAGGGAGAATCAAGGATGCTAATATCAAGTTTAAATCCCACAGAGGCGGGGGATCTCTGACTGGGGGGGGGGGGGGTTAAGCAAAGTAGTCCCTTTATGAAAGGCCTTGCAAAGTTTGTGGGACATGATGCTGGTTTCTGACAGACCAGTGTGGAAATTTGCGATAGCAGCTAATTGGACCCTAATGGTGGCAGACGAGGAACCAGCTTGAAAAGGTTCTGCTAAAAAAATCTAGAACGTGATGGACAGGGGCTGTAAAGGGGTCTATATTCCTAGCCTCTGCCCAGAAAGAGAAACGTTTCCACTTACTAGCATAAGTCTTCCTGGTGGTAGATTTGTGCGAAGAAAGGATGATTTCACACACCGGCTGAGAAATATGTGGAAGCCTGGCTAAGGTTGGAAGTGGAGCAACCAAGCTGTGAGGTTGAGAGACTGAAGGGATTGGTGCAGCCCGCCCGACTGATGGACTAAGAGGTCTGGCACTGGGTCCAATTCCAAGGCTGCTCCAGCAGATGATGATGCAGGAATGGGAACCAAATTTGTTGAGGCCAGTAAGGGGCAATGAGGATCATCCTGGATCCCAGTGCGGTCGCCTTCTGAATTAGTTTGGGAATTAGGGGGAAAGCTGGAAATGCATACAGAAGACCCTGGGGCCAATTGTGAACTAGAGCGTCTCTGGGGGAGTGGCCAGGGAGGGGGAAGAGTGAAGAAATCATCGCACTTTGGCTGGCACACCCTTTCCGTGGAAAGAATAACAGAATCTGATGCAATGTCCAATCCATTTTGAAATTGTTTGTTTGGAAATTGCCTTTCCTTGCACTCCAGGGGCGTATGCTACAAAAAGTTGGTCAGACTTTCTGTTGGCCTTTGTTCTGTCCAAGTAGTAGCGTAGTTGTCTGTGTATGTCCAAAGTGTGCAGCAGCTTTTCCCCTTTATTTTGAGGATTGGGGAAGAAAGTAGGCAGGTGAATTGCTTGATTTAGAGACACCCTGGATATCACTTTTGGCATAAAAGAAGGATTGGTTCTTAAAGAAACCCTGTCCTGATGAAAAATGAGGAATGGAGGTACTGCCATGAGGGCCTGTATCTCCGAAACTCTTCTTGCTGAGGTAATTGCCAACAGGAAAACTGTTTTCCAGGAAAGAAATTGCAATTCTGAAGATGCTGCTGGTTCAAAAGGAGGAAGAGTTAATTTTTCCAACACGAAGTTGAGGTCCCATGCAGGCACTGGTGGTTTTCTGGGAGGTTTGATATTCTTTATCCCTCTTAGAAATTGTCTTAGCAAAGGATGTGAAAACACAGGTGGATCAGTGTTGTATTTTGCTGAAATTGCTGAAGCGTGTATTTTTATGGAAGAATAGGAAAGCCCATTATGCAGCCTTTCTGCCAAGTATTCCAGTATCTGTGGGATGCTCATTAGTGATGCATCCTGTCCCCTGTTTGTATTCCAGATGTTGAATCTCTTCCATTTGGCTGAATAGGTCTTTCTGGTGGAAGGTCTGCGTGCTTCCAATAATATCTGCTGAACTTCCTTGGAGAGAGAGATATGGGGAGAAATCATGGAACCCTCCATGCTGTCAGCTGCAGAGTTTGTAGGTTGGGATGAACCGTCCTGTAATTGTGCTGAGTCAAGAGTAGAGGCCATTGAGGCAGGGGCCACGGCTTGGTGCAAGATATGCTCCTTAGTAATGGATACCAGTGCTGCCTTGGCCAATCTGGAGCTATTAAGATGCCTTTCGGTTGCTCTGCTTTGATCTTCAGTAACACCTTGGTCATTAATGGTAGAGGTGGGAATGCATAGATTGTTAGAGTGTTCCAGCTGAATGAGAGAGCATCTATTCTCCATGCTTGTGGATGGTGTGTCCTCGAGCAGAACTTTTTCAGATGATGATTGAGGTGGGAGGCAAAGAGATCTATGTCCGGCCTCCCCCATGCATGAGTTATTTGTGCAAAAATGTCTGGATGCAACATCCATTCGTGTGGGTCCAGGATGTTTCTGCTTAGACTGTCCGCCAGAACATTGTCCCTGCCTGGAACAAACTGGGATTGCAGCTGTATGTTCAGTTTCAGGGACTCTTCCCAAAGAGTCATTGTTAGTCTGCAAAGGGGGTAAGAATGAGTACCTCCCTGCTTGTTTATGTACCACATAACAGTGGTGTTGTCTGTCTTTATTAGCAGATGACCTTGTTGAAGATATTTTCCGAAGGCCTCGATTGCATGAATCACTGCTAACATCTCTTTTTGATTTATGTGTAGATGTACTTCCTGGGGAGTCCATTGCCCTTGAATGCATCTGCCCTCCATGTGCGCCCCCCCATCCATGGTCTGAGGCGTTTGTTGTAATGGTTTGGCTTGTTTGAGGTTTGTTGAAAGGTATACCTTTGTTTAACTGGCTTGCTTGGGCCCACCACAAAAATTCCCTTTGTAGACATGGGATGAGTGGGATAATTGCTTCTAAGTTGTGGCTGTGTTGAGACCATAAACATTTTAGGTACCATTGTAGTTTTCTCATGTGTAGTCTTGCCAGTGGAATCAGTAGAATGCAAGATGCCATGAAACCCAGGGCCTGCAGGATTTTCCTTGCAGTCATCTGGGTGAGCTTTGCTAGGCTTTTGAAGTTATGTGGTAATTGTTCTTGCTTCTCTTCTGTGAGGTAAGCCATTTGTGATTCTGTGTCTAGTTTGGCTCCTAGAAAAATTATTTGTTGGGATGGCAGTAGTCTTGATTTTTGTAAGTTGACTGTGTATCCCAAAGCCTGTAGTAAGTGAATGACATAATTCAAGTTTTCTGTCAAGGCTTGCTTGCTGTCCGCTTGTATAAGGCAGTCGTCCAGGTAAGGGTATATTTGTATCCCCTGGAGTCTGCAGTGTGCAATTACTGATGCCAGGCATTTCGTGAATACTCTGGGCGCAGTAGATAAGCCAAAAGGCAATGCTGAGAATTGATAATGCTCTGACCCTGCAAGAAATCTGAGGTATCTTCTGCAACTGTGTCTGATTGGGACATGCAGGTATGCCTCCTTGAGGTCCAGAGTAACCAGCCAAGACCCCTTGCCCAGCATTGGAAGGAGTTGCTGTAGCGTCAGCATTTTGAATTTTGGTACAATGAGAAAAGTGTTTAGAGCGGACAAGTCCAGTATAGGCCTCCGTTGCTTTTCTTTTCTTGGAACAAGGAACAGTCTTGAATAAAATCCCAGGCCTTGTTCCTGAGGAGGAACCTTTTCTATTGCTTTGATTTGTATCAGCTTTGAAACTTGTTCGAATGCCTCTGCCCTTTGATTTTGTGGCAGGTTTGGCATGCCTTGTCTTGTTGGTAAAGTATGGAAGTGGAACCTGTAGCCTTGGTCTATTATGTCCAGAATCTATTTGTCCTTTGTTAAAATGTGCCAATTTTTTGAAAATAAGGATAATTTTCCGCCTAAAGGTGCCTCTCTTTGAGCCTTGGTTGGCGGTGTCAAAGTCAAGTCATTGTGATTGTCCCTGTGGAGCAGGGGAAGTCCCTGCGCCACCTCTCTGACTAGTCGGTTGCCATTGGCGTCCCCTGTAGGAGCCTCTGTATTGCCCTCTTCCTCGGGCACGCCTGTTTTTTCCCCTTTGAAACTTGTCAGTGTCTGGAAAGGACCAATTCTTAGAAGGCCAATTCCTGCTGAACCTTGGTGGCTGAACCTGGAGGAAATCCTTGACTGTTTGCACTGATTTAGTCTTTTCTTCAATTGATTTCAACACATCCTGAGCATTAGCACCAAATAGCTTGTGTTTTTCCAGAGGTGCATCTAGAAGCTTTACTTTAACATGATCTGGCAATGCCTGTTCTTTCAACCATGCATGTCTACGTATGACGGCCCCTGTCATAGCTGCCCTACATGAAGCTTCCAATGCAACATAACCACACTGAAGAAAATGATTGCTAACCTGCTGAGTGTTATGGACCAAATCCTGCAAGGCCTTTCTATCTAAAGGCTCAGGAGAGGCTAACATTTTCTGCAAATCATCCATCAAGAAATCCTGATACTGAAACATATGAAATAGGCAATTAAGGGCCCTCATGGCAAGTGTGGTACACGTATAAACTTTTTTGCCCCACCTCTCCAGGGACCTAGCTTCCCTGTCTGAGGGAAAAGGATTTTTGGCCTTGGATGTGGCCACCCCTTTGGGCCCCTGGGAAATAGTTTCTAGATCAACAGAATGGGCCTTAAAGAAATGCTTGTGAGTTTCAGGAACCCTGTAGTATCTGTCCGGCTTGACAGGACCAGGGGGGAGAGAATCAGGAGAAGTACTCGAATCTGAGTACACATCATCAAGTACATCTAACACTGGAGGGATAGCTAAAGGCCTGTGTTGGGGAAGCTTAAGGAAGGTATGAAGCCGTTTCCTGGAGTCGGAGAATTCCTGACCTTGCCACTGAAAATGCTCTCTCATGGAGTGTAAAATTTCCCCAAAAGAAATATCCTCAGGAGGAGAGGCAGAAGGAATAGATTCCTCCTTATCAGAATCCTCATAAGCCTGGAAGGACTCTTCCTGGGTATCTGAGTGATCAGAGTCGCCAGAGGCTTCATCTGAAGAAAGGGCGTCTGTATGCTCCACCCTGGGCCTTTTGTCTGAAGGTGGCTGAGAACTTCTGTCAGGATGGGCCTGGGAGCCTCTGATTAAGGAAATTAAATCTGCAGCTAAAGTCATGATTTGCTTATCAGTAGTGGGCTGAGGCAAAGTTTTAGGAGGGAGAGACTTAGCCTGGCTGGCAGCCTTAGCACGTGTGTAGGCCTTGATAGACATAGACATAGGGGGCCTAGCTGCCCCACGTGCTGGAGTAACCTTGTCCACCAGTATGGTCTCAGGCAAATCTAGGGCTTCAGTGTCTGGAGGAAAATCAACAACCAGCACCGGCGCAGTCTCCGGGGCCGGAGTGATCGGTAAAGCGGTGTCGTCGGTCCGGAGCAGTGGAACAACCGCCTCAGAAGAGACCGATGCACTCGCGGTAGCTTTTGGCGTGGTGTCGGTGGAAGTCGCGGGCCGAGAATGTCGGTCCCGGTCTTTCCGTTTTTTGGAAATATGAGGTGTCGGTTGTTCCGTCGGCATGGTATAAGAGAATTTATCGCCAAAAAAGTCTTCAGCAAACTCTGCCCGGCGCCTGAGTGTGCGCTTATTGAAGCAAGCACAGGCCGAGACGTTGTGGTCAGGGCCAAGGCAGGGGAGGCAGTAAGAATGGAAGTCCTTATGAGGTATTTGTTTACCACAAGACAAACAATTATTAACTTTTTCAGTTTTTTCTGACATCGGCTGAGGCAAGAAAAGGTTCCCCAATGGGGTACTTAGCTTTTTGATGACTTCGGATATGTAAAACACAGGAGCTGACCATCCGGCACTTGCGAACTGCTTCTGCTTCGGGCACCGCGCGGCAAGAAAGACTGGGGAAGATGGCGTCGGCTGATGCTTTTATACCCCAGCTGCTCTGACGTCAGGGAGGAGGCGACATCAGCCGGCGCCGGACCCAGACTTTGGAATCCGGCCGACCGAGGGATGCCTGAGGCAGGACAACCCATATGTAAGGACTGCAGTTGCATTCTTGAAGGACATCTAGTATGATTGCTGCTGCCATGAGACCCAAAGTTTTTAGTACAAATCTGGCCTGAATCCTCTTGCACTGTAGTAAGACCTGCACATGTCGACGAATGTCTGACACTCTGTCTAGAGGAAGTTTTGCAGACAGCTCTTTTCTATTTAATCTTGCGCCTATAAAGGTTATAGACTGACAAGGCGACAATGCAGACTTTTCGAAATTTATTGAGATACCTAGCTCGGAGCAAGTTTGGATGGTATAATCCCTGGCTCGCAGTAGCAGATGCCTGGTGGAAGCAGTAAGGAGCCAGTCATCTAGATATGGAAACACCTGGAATCCTCGCCGTCTCAGGTGAGCCGTAACCACTGCCATGCATTTGGTGAACACCCTGGGGGCTGTGGTGAGACCAAAGGGCAGCGCTCCAAATTGATAGTGACTGGCTCCCAGCCAGAAGTGGAGAAACCTTCTGGAGCGCCTGTCCATTTTGATATGGTAGTACGCATCCTGAAGGTCTATGGAGCACATCCAATTGTCCTGACCCAAAAAGGGTAGAATGGACTGAAGCGTGACCATCCGGAACTTCGTTCTTTGAACAGATTTGTTTAACCTGCTGAGATCCAAAATGGGTCTCCAGTCCCCTGTCTTTTTTGGTTCCAAAAAGAACTTGGAGTAAATTCCGGATCCTTGCTGGTCTGCTGGGACTGGCTGGATGGCCCTTTTTTCTAGCAGTTTTGAAATTTCTGGCACTGCTTGTTCCCTTAGACCGGGTGGAACATCTGGAAGGGACTTGGTTATTTGTACAGGGGTGTGGACAAAGGGGATTTTTAACCCTCGGATATGATGGACCATACCCATTTGTCTTGTGTGAGGAGTTGCCATGCTTCTGGGTACAGTGACAATCTTCCCCCGACTGCCTCCGAAGGTGGACAGTCGGGCAGCCCCTCAGGGATGCTGAAAGGGTTTGTCAGAAAAAGATTATCTGCTACCCTGATTTTGCGAACCCCCTCTGCCCCTCGGGCGGCGTCTATTATTGTTCCCTCCCCTGCCCCTGGAGGGAAACTCACCACGTGTGTCAGGCTCGACCCCCTGGGGTTTCCGAAACCACATTTTCCCACTTTTCTGACCCTTATGGTATGGTCTAGAGGGAGTAGAAAAACGGACTCCCATGGCAGAGAGAGTCTTGCCTTCCCTGCTCACACCTGGTAAGGGTATCCTTCACCTGTGGTCCAAACAGAGCCGAACCATCGAAGGGGGTATTGGTGAAGGACGCCTTAAAGGGGTCAGCAAAGTTACATAACCGCATCCAGGCATGTCTTCTCAAAGCCACGCCTGTACCTGCGGCCCTACTCGCCCCATCGGCTGGATAAGAAATGAGCCGCATGGAGGAACTGACGATAGAGTTAAGGGTCGCCAGCTGGGAGTTGATCTTTTCCTGAGCCCCCGCAGCTGATGGATCCTGAAGGGTACCACCCAGTTCCTTGAGAAGATCCCTTTGAAGGCAGGTGAAATGGAATAGATAATTCAGCGACCACATGGAAAAGGTCGCTGAGGAAAACATCCGCTTCCCGTACCTGTCCATTGTCCTAGACTCTTTATTAGGTGGATGGACAGGCACCGAAGGGTCAGCCAACTCCTTCTTAGTGGCTGCTGCCACCACCATGGCATCAACGGTGACAGCTTTTGTCAAAAATTGTTTGTTGGGTGGGGCTGTAAATAACTTAGTTGGCCTGCGGGGAGTTGGTTCCACTGTGTCTGGGGCTGACCATGCCCTTTGAGCCACTACTTCCATGAGCGAGTCGAAGGGTGGAGACACCCAGGAGGACGAAGGGCGAGAACCAAACGCGTCCAGGTATACCGACTCGTCCTCAGAAGGGTTAAGGACAGTCCAGTTCCCCCTCTGCTTAAGGATCTTTAGGATGTCTGAAAAAGAGACATCCTCAGAGGGGGATCTTGGGGACCCTTCCGAATCCTCCAAGTCGGTATCAGACGTGACTGACTCGGGGGAGTCGACATGTTTCCTCTTACATTTTCTCTTCTGAGGGGGCTCCTCTGAATGATCAGGGGAGGCCTCAGAAGAGGAAGATACGCCCAATGGGGTGACCTGGAGCATTGGTTCTCCACGCTTGGGGTCAGGAGGGTGGACAGAGACCGATGCAGGCACCATGGGGGGAGGAGCCGAAGTGGCCGATCAAGGAGCCGACTCATGAGTCAGCACGCTCCTCATGACCTCAAAGGCGCCCCTATCAGGCAGAGCAGAGAGCCCCCACTCTGAAGAGACGTGAACCCCTCCTGGCACCGAGAGGGATTGTTCTGAGGCAGATGTTGGGGCCGAGCTCACCTGCGCCGAAGCCCCGAGAGGGAGAACAGGGTCGGACAAGGGTCCGATACCACTCGCCCCCTCAGAGCCGACGAGGGAGTCCTGGTGCCGAGATCCCTCCGAGGAAAGAACCAATGAAGAGATTGGAGCCGAAAGATGTGGTATCGGCTCAGTTTCCAAGATTCGAGCTCCAACCAGCTCTGGCTCCGAACACAAAAAGGGAGTCGGAGGAGGAACTGCTGAAGACACCGGGACAGCCACAGTCTGTTATGGGCTGGTTAACATTTTGGCCAGGGCCTGCGATTTAAGGAGTCTACTAACCACCCTCTCCAAGTCATGATCGGATAACCTGGAAGACCGAGAGGAGTGGGACCTATAGCTTCATTCTGACTGAAACAATGGTGCCGAACGGACCGATTCTAGGGAAGGGGACCTAGAACGTTTTCGGCCCAACGACGGCTCCGACACTAAAGTCAGAGTCGATTGAGGTCTAGGGATGTCGGCTCCAGCCGGAGCCGAAGAAGAGGCAGATGCTCTACCCGGCGACGGCTCCGAATTGGGAGCAGACTGCTTGGTGGGCTTTGAGGATTTCCCCGACCGAGGCTTCACCAGGGATCCCTCTGGCTTAAGTAAGCCTCTCAAAATAAGCTTGTTCCTACGCTCCGGCAGGACTCTCGGGCTGAAGGCATGACAGACCGAGCAGGAGTCCTGCAGGTGTAGGGAACCCAAGCAATAAACACAAGAAGTGTGACCGTCTGTCAGAGACATCTTCTGACAGCACGAGTCACACTTCTTGAAGCCTGAAACTTTAGTATCCTTGGACATACTGGCCCGGGGATACTAAAGAGAGAAAAATTAAACTAGTGCTTAAACAAGGCACACAGAACACTCACACACCCGCACTAGTTAAGCTGACAATAATAACCACAAAAACTATCACACACACAACTATCCTTAATAAAAATATACAAATACTACAAGGCTAAATCCTACTCCTATAGGTACAACAAGAGTGGGGTTAGCCACTAATAGAGAGAAACAAGGGGGGGGGGGTAGAAACTCTCTAACAGAAAATGAGTTTCCTTAGTGGGACAAACTAGGGGATACACAGTCTAACTACACGACAAGGGAAAGACAATCTATATCTAAGAAAAATACAAGGTAAATATTAGCTAGTAATACAAAAAAAAGGATTAATACGACCTGAGCCAGTAAAAGCGCAACCTCGTAGCTGAAGCGGCAAACGAGATCTGAGTATCTAGTGCCAAGCATTGTGGGAAAAGGGGAGGCCTCGAGCCAGTAAATAGCTCTCGAGCTTTAGTAGATTGCTGAGTCGGAGCCGAGGATCAGCTCCGAACCCAACCAGCAAGAATGAAGGCGAGATAGACAACTTAACATGGATAATTCCTCTGAAATTTGGGAACAAGGGAAACAAAAATATGTTTAATTTCCTGCAAGGCCTCACCTTTCTCCTGCAGAGACTGAAAAGCTCAGCAGCTGCAGACAGACTTTTACTGTAAAGAGCATCATCCAAGAATAACATCTTAACACAGAACCAAAGGCAGCAGCTCTAGAAGACGCATCAACTGCATCAATAATAGAATGATGGGCCACTTGGGAAAAAAAACCCAACAAAGAGAGGGATGAAACCTTCCCTCAGAGGCAGAAATAACCCAAAAAGTCTGAGAACACAGCTAAAACACACCTGGTCATACAGGTCTGGTAGCTAATAACCCGAAATGCCAAGGTAGCAGCAGTGTACACCTTTTTGCCCAGATTTTCCACGACTCTACTCTCCTTGTCAGAAGCAAGTAATTTCATGAAAGATAACAATTTGGAAAGTTTGACTGAAGAAACAAACAGAGGAGTCAGCAGAAAGACATTTGTAAAGAAACTTACAATCATCAGGCACCTTATGAAATCTATCAGATTTTTTAAGAGTTAGGGGCTCTGAATCAGGAGTCTGAGAAACTGCTGAACAAATATCCAATGTGACAGCAAGGACAGGAGGGATAGCAGAAAGCTTAGGAGATTCAATCTGGAAGAGTTCATATGCCTCTTCTGGACATCGGAAACCTTGGTACAGTCCCACATCACCAAAGGAAAGTTCTTCTAAAGGAGAATCTGCACTTATGGAGTCCTCCTCCTCAGAACCACATTCCAGTGGAGAAGGAATCAGAGAAGAACAAGCTAAAGACGCTTCACCAGAATCCAATTCCCCATCGGAAGAGTCCTGCTCCCTAGCAGTAGAAGATCAAGGGGGGGGGGGCAGGAACAGAAACTGCCTGTGGGGACTTCAACGTCATGAGTGCATTAAACAACCCCTGTGAAATCCTGCCATTCATGCTGATGATCCTTAGCAGCAGGGGAAATATGTTTTTTTGTCCTGCTTCTTTTCCAAAGGGATGTCAGCCCTAAAGATCTTACGAGATTTGGACAATTACCAACACTCTATTAATATAGTGGGAATCTCTTCTCTAACAAGAATCTGCAGGAATCTGCACAACACCCCTTGGTCCCTCGTATATGATCAGCCACGGTTCTCCCTCAATATCTGTAACGGATGTCTACAGAGCCTCTGAGGACGTGTGAGAACCGGATCCATGCTGACCCCCAAAGCAGTAGTAGCAGAGGAATCTGATGGAATGACTTGACAATTCTCCGGGCTTTCATCAACCTTGAGAGAGATGCCCGGGAGGAGGTGGTACAGTAGCTGAATCCAGCCTAACATTTTTGGCCTTCTTCTTGGCAGACAGGTGACCCATGGGCTGGGGTGATTCTACCATTGCACATTGTGCCAACAACTTAAGATGCCGTCTCTCAAGGTGCATAGACAAGGAGGAGAAAACACTACAAAGAGTCTTCGGGACAAATGCTTGACAAACAGGGCACAATGTATGGTTGTGAAAAGCACCCAAGCAAAGCAAACACTGCTCGTGATGGTCCTTATGGGGAATCTGTCTCCCACACTGACATTTTCCCTTTCTGGATGACATGTAATCTCACAACAAAAGTAAAGAAATCAAAGATTAGAAGGAAAACCTCAATGGGGCACTTATCTGAAACAGCTTGGTAACCAGCAGATGAAAAAGTGCTCAAACTTATGACTGAAGATAGAGTTCAGACTGGTGGCAAAGTAGTTCTGAGGTAGGTATGTCCGTGCATTACCTTTATGCCATACACTGTCAGTGGCGAGCATGTGTGTGACATATGACATACTATTAATTGTAAGGCTTTGGTATACTGGCCGGATATTGGGCTACCCTTCGCAGGGAATCTCTTTAGTGAGGAATAATGCAACAGTGATATGGAGAGGACATACACTGTTCTACAGTAAAATCCTCACTCTCGCATTAGGCAAACAAAAGGTTTGAAACGGCAGCTGGAAGTTAAGTAGTGTGTATCTGATAGACAGCTTCAACATCAAGTAAAAGTACAGTTTTGTTTGATGAACTTAATTTATTTTTATTTATTTTATTTTATTTTACATTTGTTGACCGGGCTAGTCTAACTGGATACATGTCCATTTTCAGTAGAGGCCCGGGGAGAAAAGCTCCAGAAAACATTAAAAAAACATTAAAAGATTAATAGAGGATTTACAGAGACAAATATAAACAGTAGTAATTGTTACATAAAAACATTTAAACCCAAAAAAATATAGAAAAAATTGTTTAAAACGTTTTTTTTTTTTTGTTTGTTTGTTTAACAGAAGATGAACTACTATTAGTAAATGTAGCATAATGAAAACTTGCTACATTTGACAGAAGTATTCGTGATGACAAAGAATATGATAGTATGAAATTTGAGCACTATAGAAATTTTAGAAGTACTGATCAACACATTGCAAAATTAAAGGTTGGAAAATTGGATAGGGATGTCAGTGATTAAGCAAACAGTACTGCCTATCCAAAACCTCCTGGTTCTTATAAGAAATCTAAGAGTCCACCAGAGGCAGGTAGAAACCCACCTCCTCTCCCTCTTGATTCAATGAACAACAATGAACTGAGGTTCGAAATGTCTGATGAAGTAGTTTTAAACTACGAGAGTGAATACCCCGAACTGAGGAGGAGTGCGAGGATAAGAAACAAAGTCTATTATAACAACAGGCAACAGCCTCAGGCGGGGTTTCACCCTTTAGGGTTTCAAGGAGCCAGACCGAAAAACAAGAACTGGAGGACTTAGATTTGCCCTCAGTTAAAGATACCAGTACTGAACTTTCAGTTAATGGACTTTTAGAATTGAACGATCATTCAGAGCAATCTACTAGTGTATGTACAGTTGTCTATAACAACCAGAAAGACTTTGCAGTGTATAATTATTCTGAGCTAATTATTGATGAGGCCACGGCCGACCTCCTCTCAAAGGGAATGATTTTTGTACCTTGTAAAAAGTTCAATGTTGTAGACACATTAATAGATTTAAAAATGTATTTAAGGAAATTGAATTTGTATTTAATGCAGGACACCATTTTGCAGACTAACACTAACACCAGTAGCATTTTTAGAATTAGTTCCACCTTTAACCCCCCCCCACATCCTAAATTGGCAATATTCGAGAAATTATGTGAACTTGACCTATACAATTTAGATTCTTTAAATAAGAACAAACATAGGCAAGCACATAATTTTGTCAACATGACTCTGAATGAACGCGACAGGTTAACTCTACAAGAACATAATGTAAGAGTAATGAAACCTGAGAAGGGGGGGGGTGGCGTGGTAATCATGGACGCTTCTATGTACAAAGCAAAAATGTTATCTATTCTGGACACAGCGAATTACATAGAGGTATCCCTAAACGAACTGAACACTGCATATAAGAACATTTATGGTCAATTAACTGACATATTCCTTGCGAGGAGGATAGATCTTTCCCTATACAATTACCTGAACATTATTAGCCCAAGTGTCCCAGTGTTTTTTGGAATCCCTAAGACCCACAAAAGTCTTTTAGATCAACCAAGGGGACCCTTAGTGGATGGTAGGGATTCCACCACCATGGCCCGTGCCCAATATTTAGACCACTAGCTCAAGAAAATATTACAAAAAGAATATCAGATATGCAAAGATTCCTGGACCTTTTTAGAGCAGGTCAGCAGAGTTGAGTACAATGAGAGCAACTTATTGGTCACAATAGACGTCAAGGATTTGTATACTGTCATCCCACACGGCATCGGCCTTGACTGGGTTGGCGATTTATTATTAGAACATAAGGTAAACCAGGAGAAGATTAATTTAATTTTAGAACTACTTGAACTAGTTTTAAAAAATAATTACTTCTCTTTCAATGACAGATACTTTTTGCAGACAACTGGTGTGGCCATGGGATCAGTTTGTGGACGGGCATTTGCGAATATGGTCATGGTGCACTGGGAGAGACAGTTGTGTACACTTACCATAACTGTAGATGTTAGAGTGTATTCACTGTTGCAGTCAATACATTTGGGTAATCTGCTGGCAGGTTGCCCTCAGTCGGCCTGATTAACAAAGTCTTGGGTCCTGCGTCGGTTGCTGTCCCTTCTTCCATGACGTCAGATCATCAGGGGTATTAAACACGCAGCCGACGCCATTACATCAGTTTTTCTTGCCCCAGATGTCAGGTGCCACCAAATGGGGAGCAAAATATATATTTATATATATGTATATAATTTAAAACACAAAACATATACCTCCAAACAAAAGCAAATACACCAAAAAAGGCTTTTAATCATGGTAAAAGAAAGGAGAGGTATAGGAAGAGAAAAACAGGGGGCTGGAGGGTGGGTAACCAAGACTGCAACAGTGAAGACACTCGAACATCTACATTTATGGTAAGTGTACACAACTGTACTATGTTCTTCGTGTTTCACTGTTGCAGTCATTACATTTGGGTAGATTCCCAAAGCTATGGTTGGGAGGATGGATTTATACAGCATTAGGACCAGCTATAAGGCCCTGCAGGACTGCAGTGACAAACCCAGCTCTGGATTTAGAGGACAGAGGTAAATGGTAATGTTTGGTGAATGTATGAACTGAGCTCCAGGTAGCAGCTTCTAGAATGTCTCTGGTAGGAACCCCTCTGAGAAACGCTGCAAACGTAGATGCAGCCCTGGTGGAATGAGATCTGATCCCCTTGGGGATAGGTTTACCATGGTGCATACAGCAGAAATTAATACAATGGCTTATCCATTTGGAAATAGTCTGCTTTGAAATAGCCTTTCCCTCTGCCCTTGCAGCAAATGCCACCAGTAGTAGTTCGATTTTATCCTGTTTAAGTAAAATCTAAGTTGTCTGTGTACATCCAATGAAAGCAGAATCCGCTCACCCTTGTTCCGTGGATTGGGAAAGAAAGTTGGCAGATAAATGGTCTGATTAAGAGCTAGACTGGATACCACCTTAGGCATAAAGGATGGATTGGTCCTGAGAACCACCCTGTCCAGATGAAAAATAATGAAAGGCTCCACTGCCATAAGAGCCTGTAATTCTGAAATCCTTCTAGCTGAAGTGACTGCTAAAAGGGAAGCTGTTTTCCAAGAGAGAAATTTTAGGTCCGCAGTAGCAGCTGGCTCAAAAGGAGGTAGAGTGAGTATTTCCAAAACAAAATTGAGGTCCCATGCAGGAGTTGGTGCTCTCCTGGGATGAATTAAATTTTTGGCCCCTCTGAGATACTGCTTTAGCAGAGGAGGATGATGGAAGAGGGGAGGTTCTGTGTTGTAATGAGCTGAAATGGCAGAGGCATGGATTTTTATGGAAGAAAAAGATAGGCCCTTGTGAAGCATCTCAGTTAAGTATTGCAGAATCTGAGGAATATTGGACATTGCTGTGCTTATTTCCTTGTGATTGGTTCCAGGCACAGAATCTTTTTCCATTTGCCAGCATAAGACTTTCTAGTACTAGGCCTTCTAGCCTCCAAAATGACATCCATCCCAGGTTTGCTGAGAGATGTCAAGGGTGAAATTAGTTAATTAGCCATGCTGCAAGATTCAAAGTTTGGAGGCGAGTGTGCAGAATTTGGTAGTTCTGCTGAGACAGTAGGTAAGGTGTCTGATGCAGGTGCCATGGAGGAAGGTGTGACATATTGCACAGAAGTAGGTACCACTGTTGGCGAGGCCAGTCTGGAGCAATCGGAATCATTTTTGGTTTGTCCTGTCTGACTTTTAGTAGGACTTTGGAGAGCAGAGGCAGAGGGGGAAAAACATAGACCGAAAGGCTTTTCCAGCTGAATGACAAAGCATCCACTTTCCAAGCTTTTTTTGTGATGAATTCTTGTGCAGAATTTGTCCAACTGATAGTTCTGGGGTGAGCCAAAAAGATCTATGTCTGGGTTCCCCCATTTGCATGTCAACCTGTTGAAAACTTGTGGTTCCAGTTTCCATTCGCGTGGGTCCATAAGATTTCTGCTTAGTTCGTCTGCCAGAGTATTTAGCTTTCCTGGCAGGAATTGAGCTTGTAGATGTATTTGATAAGTCAAGGTCATGTCACACAATGGCATGGCTAGTTTGCAAAGGGGTTAACGTGTACGCCCCTGCTTGTTTATGTACCACATGACTGTGGTGTTGTCTATCAGTAGTTGTCCTGGATAAAGGTCCTTGAAGGCTGTCAGAGCATTCTGTACAGCTAGCATCTCTTTCTGATTGATATGTAGGTGCATTTGATTTGGGCTCCTTTGCCCTGAATGTATTTCCCTGCCAAATGAGCCCCCCCAAGCATAGTCTGATGCATCTGTAGTTAGAGTTTGGGTGGCAGAGAGTGGAGTGGATGACAGTCCCTTGTTTTGGTGGCAGGCTTCTGGCCACCATAGGAACTCTAGTTGCAGGCAAGGTATAATAGGAATCACTGTTTCCAGGCTGTGACAATGTTGACTCCATAAACCTTTTAAGTACCACTGAAGTTTCCTCATATGCAGTCTTGCATATGGAATTAGAAGAATGCAGGAGACCATGAACCCCAAAGGCTTGTAGAATTTGCCTTGCAGATAGCATGGGTTTTGTGGCCACCTGTTTGAAGTAAGTCACCAATTGAATTTGTTTTTCTGGCATAAGGTAAGTCATCTGGGGAGTTGTATTCAAGCTTGCACCCAGGAATTTAATTTTTTAAGAGGGTACGCAGTTGTGATTCATTTTCATTTATGGTGTACCCTAGACAAGTTAGAACCCTTTTCACAAAAGCCAGATGCTTTAGAAGAATGTCCTTGTTTTCTGCCTGAATTAGACAATCGTCCAGGTATGGATATATTTGAATATTTCTTTGCCTGCAAAGTACGATTACTGGAGAAAGGCACTTTGTGAAGACCCTGGGCGCAGTAGATAAGTCAAAGGGCAGTGCAGAGAACTGATAATGCAAGTAGCCTGCTTTGAAGCGGAGGTATCTTCTGCGAGATTCCCCAATTGGGATATGCAGGTAAGCCTCTTAAGTCTAGAGTGACCAACCAGGCATCTTTGCCTAGCATAGGTAGTAACTGTTGAAGAGTCAGCATCTTAAATTTTGGAATGTCCAAAAATGTACTTAGAATGGATAAGTCCAGAATTGGACGCCATGATTTGTCTTTTCTGGGTACCAGGAAAAGTCTTGAATAGAAACCTTGTCACTTTTCCTATTCTGGCACTGGTTGATTAGCCCCCATATTCATGAGGGACAGAACTTGTTTCTGGGCCTCTGCCCACTGATTTGGAGACAGATATGGACATCCGTTTGGAATTGGCAATGTGTGGAAATGAAATCTGTATCCCTGGGATACTATATTTAAAACCCATTTGTCCTGGGTAATCAGTTGCCAGTTTCATGCATGAATTGCCAGTTTTCCCCTCAAAGGGGTGGCCAAAAGGTAAGTGCTTGGTGGTTGTAGAGGAAAGTAATTGAGACTTTTTACCATAGGAAGGTGCCTTGTTGCTTCCAGATTTGGAGGTGGAGGCACCCCATTGTTTTATTCTAACAGTTCCTTGTGACTGAAACCTGGAGCCTTTGGAATGTCTGGATCTGACTTGAGCGGCTCTCGAGGGAACTGGAAAGGACCTACTAAATCTGGGTGGCTGCACTTGTAAGAAATCTTTCACAGTTTGCATAGATTTAGCTTTATCTTCCATCTTTTTTAAACTTCTTCAGCCTTATTACCAAAGAGACTGTCCTGTTGTAAAGGATCATCCAACAATTTTGCTTTAACATGGTCAGGCAGATTTTGCTCTTTGAGCCAAGCATGCCTTCTTATCACAGATCCAGTTACAGCAGCCCTGCAAGAGGCCTCCAAAGAATCAAAACCACATTGCAAAGTATGTTTTCCAACTTGTTCAGCTGAATGTAATAAATCCTGCAACTCTATTTTCCACACAGTCGGAAATCAACATAATTTTCTGTTTAAGTAGTCCCATGACATGCTTTTGATATTTAAGCATATGAAATTGACAGTTTAAAGCCCTGATTACCAAGGTTGCAGATGTATAAACCTTCTTACCCCATCTATCCAGCGCCCTGGAATCGCTATCAGAAGGGGTAGGACTTTTTAGCAGTGGAGGCCTTAACGCCCTTAGGACCCTGAGAAATGGTTTCAGGATCAGCAGTAGGGTTTTTGGAAAGGAATTTGTGGGAGTCAGGAACCCTGTAGTAGATAGTCTGGCTTACTAGGAGCCGGAGGCAGGAGTCATACTAGATTCTGAAAAAAACATCAACAACAATGTCTAGAACAGGAGGTATAGCCAAAGGCCTATGCTGAGGAAGAAGAAGAAAATCCCTAAGTCTCTTTTTAGATTCAGGGAAATCCTGACTTTCCCAGTGGAAGTGTTCCCTTAAGATATGTAAAGTTTCTCCAAAAGAGAAATCCTCGGGGAGAAGCAGAAGGGATGGAATCTTCTGCATCAGAGTCCTCATAAGGAGGTATAGATAAATCCTGTTCAGAAGAAGAAACAGAAATCTGATCTGAAGATTCATGGTCAGTGCCTTGCCTAGGCCTCTTAGCAGGGGGGGGATGGCTACCCCTGATCAAGGTAATTAAATCTTCAGCCATTTTGATCATTTGTGTTTTAGGCATTGGGGCCTGCACATGTGGCCCAAGCATCGTTTTTTTAGACATAGAAGTAGATTTTGGCCTTCAAACTGTTTAATATACAAATCTTTAGGCCTGAAAACACCCTCAGAAGCCGGTGCCTGCACAGCGGCTCTGGACCCATCTAAGGTAGAGACATCCGTGGGTTCAATACTTAAAACATCTTGTGGCATACCGGACTCCGAATGGGTCTCAGCAGAGGCCTGTAAATCAAAAGTAGTGGGTATCAGGGGCTGCGAAAGCACCTCACAGAGTACCGGCGAACTAGCGACTGGCTTAGGAGAAGCGTTGGTCAGTTTTGGACCTTGATGGTTTGTCTCTGTCTTTTTCTTTACTTTTTTTAGGTATTCCGGTAGTCGGATTGCTAACCGACGTCATTTCTGGATAGTTAAATCGTGAACCAAAATATTTAGACGCAAAAATATACCAACGTTTAATAGTGTGTTGATTAAATCTAGCACAAAACCGACAGCAAGGTACATTATGATCCGGGCCTAGGTAAGGAATACAGTACAAATGAAAATCCTTATGAGGTATTTGCTTCCCACAAGTAATGCAATTATTAACTTTTACTGACATCGGTAAGGAGCAAGAAAAAGTTTCCCCAATGGGGTACTTAGCTTTTAGTTGACTTCGGTACTGAAAATCAAAAACGAAAATTTTAGAGGTCGGCTGACCGGCACTTGCGAACTGCTTCTGCTTTGGGCACTGCGCGGCAAGAATGACTGATGTAATGGTGTCAGCTGCATGTTTTATACCCCTGACGACCTGACGTCATGGAAGAAGGGACAGTAACCGACGTAGGAGCCAAGACTTTGTTAATCAGGCTGACTGAGGGCAACCTGCCAGCAGATTACCCAAATGTAATGACTGCAACAGTGAAACACGAAGAACATCTTTGTTTTTAAATCCCGATTTTATTATAGTGTCAAGTTGTATTTCAGGTTTCAGGATGACATAAGTTTAATTTGGAAGGGGCCCTCTTCCGAGCTTGATGAGTTTTTACAGTACCTCAATGCTACAACCACATTTTTGTGGTTCACTTGGGTAATTGACATTACCCATATGAACTACTTGGACGTACACGTGTTCAAAGATACACTTACTGGAAGGTACGCTACAAGGATTCACAGAAAAGAAACCTACTCTAATTCTTTTCTGCATTACACCAGTTCCCAACCCAACCACCAGAAGAGGTCAGTGGTAAAAGGGCAATTTGTTTGAGCCACCCATATGATCTCTGGGGAAGAGGATTTTGCAGTTGAGTGTAGCAACTTGAAATCTATGTTTGAAAGGAGGGCCTATCCGGCAGAACTGGTCAATGAGCTCATTGATGAGGTCACACAGAAAAGAAATATAGGCCATTTCAAGCCTATAGGTGGTGTTCATACCCTTGACAACAGTCCACCTGCTATAGGGGATGAATAGACCGGAGGAGAATATAAGCCCCTTCCTTAGATCTCTAACAGTCACCTTTAATTCTGATTTTTACAACTTGAAGTTAATTTTTAGTAAAAACTGGGATATTTTAATGGAAGATAGAGACATCATAACTCACTTGGGAGATAAACCATTAATAACATACAGAAGAGGTCCGAATATAAAAGACCTCCTTAGAAAGTGACACAACAACACAATATCAAGCCGGTGTGACATGTATAAGTGTGAGTCGTGTAGTATCAAAAAGTTAAAACTGGCAATACGTTTTCTGTTAACAACATGGTCTTTAAAGTAAAAGGGAGGTACAATTGCTCTTCCAAAGCAGTTCTTTATGTGGCGATATGTAACCAGTGCTCAGCATTTTACGTAGGTACAATGGAGAGAAAATTCAAGGCAAGGATCTATGAACACGACTATGCCATCAGGACAAATAACATGAATAATGCACTGGCTAAGCACATTCACGACAATAGACACAGCTTCAGTTTTATGGCTATTGACCATGTTACTATTGGTGACAAGTTACCTTGGGGGCTCCAATTGGAGTTAAAAGAATTGAGATGGCAGATCCTTTTGCATGCAGACAAATGGCCTGGCATTAATGACAGGACAGCAGGTACCCCTGTCTTAAAACTAAAGGCCTTGGAAAGGAAGAAAATAGTACAAACTTAGCCATCCTGCCAAGCACCTTATGAGAAAAACTTTAATGTTTTTACCTAAATTGTGAAATATTTTTAAAGTTTGACTATTATGATACTGACATCAACTTTTTAATAGTTCAACTTGGTTTGCTAATTGAGTTTTTTACAAACATTCAACTTTTAGAATTATTTTTATTGTATATAAAGTGAAGTGTTGTTATAACAGTTAGCAAAGGGTTAACTACATCTACTCATTTTATTCATGGTTCAGCTGGTTTTCTGTGTCCAATCAGAATGTGTTAGAAGCTTTTAAAATATATTTAAACATTGGTTGTGCATATTGACTCGTCTGATGAAGTTAACATTGTTTTAACGAAAGCGCTCATCGATTTTACTGTATTTATACATAGATTTTATTGGATTTATTCAGCATTAAAGTTCGCTTTTATTCAACATTTTTGTGTTTGTTGTTCCTTGGGACCCTTCCTGCCAGTTTTTTCATACATGCCACTGAAATTTCCTCATGTGGAGATGGACCATATCATGAGAATTATGGATGCCATTAATCCTAGAATTTTTATGAAACCTCCTGTCAGACCAATGTACCTTCTGGAGAACTGTTGGCACAATTGTCAGTGGTTAGGTGAGTGAAGTTCTCAGAAGTAAGGGTCTATGATAGTTAATACTGACTTCCTCTGTCCAGGAGGGGCATGTGCACCACAACAGGACTGAATTTGCGGTCACCCATCCATCGATCTAGGTTGTTTGAAGATAGTCAGGGAGGGGCTCTGTTTCATATGAACTGGAAGCTTGTTGCAGAGAAGTGGCAGTCTCTGCCAGATGTATCTATCTCTGCAGCATGACCTTCTCCAGTGATTCCAAACACCTGGATGTAGATTCCGCACAGATCAGCAAGTCGTCCAAGTAGACAGATGTGAATGCTAAGAGTCCAGCAATGAGCCACCACCAGAGTAAGGCATTTGGCAAACATTTGAGCAGTGGAGAGCCCAAAGGGTAGAGAATACAAAGTGTGATGTTTCCTGGTAATATGATATACATCCTTCAAGTCCAGAGTCACCATAAAGCATCGTTCCAGCAGGAGAGGAAGCACTGCCTGCAGAGTGAATGTCTTGCAATTGCGGATTCTGGCAAAAGCATTCAGAAAGGATAATTCCAAAACCGGTCTCCATGACCACTTTTCTTTGGGAACGAGGAAAATTCTGGAGCAGAAACCTTTCATTCTCTGAAGGAAGGACAGGCTCTATGATCCCAGAGTGCAGGATTTGCCAGAGTATAGGAAGCAATAACAAAGTCTGGTCCAGTGGTTGAGGAGGAACCCCTGAATGGAGGCAGATATTCCTTCCACTGCCACCTATAACTTCTGCCAGTGATGTTGCATACCCATTTGTCAGAAACCACTGATGGCCAGGTCACCTTGTTTAAAGCTAACTTTCAAGATAGGGTACCTGGAGGGGAACTTGGGAATGACATGAGCAGAGCCTCGACATACTCATAGGTTGGAAAGGGGTTATCCTTTTTAGGAAAGGAACACCCTTCTTGTTAGGTTTGGTGGAGTTTTCATCCTGCCATTTCCTTTTGGTGCCTTGGTTTTTGTTCAGCTGGGACTTCTGTTTGCTGGGCCACCAAAAATTACCCTGCTTATGAGGAAACTTGGGAACATGAAACATTTTAGACGCATCTTGTATCAGTTTATCTCCGTCATCCCAGTGTTTTAGCATCTGCTTAGCTGCTGTACCAAGCACACAATCAAGTGGAGCATTCATAATTTGTAAAATCCCCGAGCTTGCCGTGTCCCCTAGATTTCGTGGCACTGTAATGGCTCCATTCTGCTGCAAATACCACCTCTATCAAAAGTAAAATCAATCTGGATTCAAGGTTGTCCTGCGGAACCTAAAGCTGTGTAAAATGCATGTCTCATATCACTAGTGTCATTTTTAGCTGGTTTTGCTAAATTATAATTTCTCCTCCTAGCTTCTATATTAATTGACTGGCTACCTGACTTTTCTAATTTTGTATCTTCCCATTAGCCCTCCCATCTAATTCAAACTCCACAGTCAATAATAACTGTCTTGTTTAATGTAGCCCTCTTACAAGCTACTTTTTAAGGCATGCAACTGCTCATTCCACAGGGGTCTCATTAACTTCTAAAATTACCAGTAACAACTCAGGGGACTAACGATTTAATACAATTTGACCCTGACTTCAAAGCAAGTGACTGCTTTTCTTGCAAATACCTAGATCAGCTATTCCCGCTCCCATTCCCCCTCCAAGCTCAATCCACTCCCCTACCCTGCCCCCAATTCCTATCTGCCCTCACTACACCTACATTCATTCCAAACAAGCCACTCCCACCCACCACCACCCTCCAGTCAAATAATACATAATCCCAGCCATCCCCCCTTAACTTAATTTAACTCCATACAGCCCACAACCAATCGGTAAACAGATATAAGCGCACAACACTTACAACTTTCTAACACATGAAACACACATAAAACACACATTAAACAATCACACACCCAACAACCCACACTTCTAAATCAAACAATATGATACTTTATGATATATCCACCCTCCTGCTTCTAATAGTAGCCACACAGCTGACATCTTATCATAATGATCTTAACGTTGCATGGCAGCACCAAACTCACAACTCCCTACCTGTTTCATCAAAAAGATACCTCCATAATCACTGCTGCAAACATCTTTTAACACAGAAAACACCCCCGTCCCTATACACAGCTATCATTTTCCCATTATACACATTCAGATATCTCCTTGAAATAAGATAAAGCAATACGCAAATACATAAAAATGACAGCTCACATAGCATCACAGCTAATTCTTAATGGGGATATACTTCCCAACCCTGGCCACCCAACACGGACTAAAACCATGCAAACCAGCTTCACTAAACCTCTCCAGAAAAAAACTCTGATCTTCTAATATTAAACATAAACCTTAGAAGTACTCTCAACAAGACAAATGAACTCCACGCTACCCTCTTACACTACTCACCAACACAGTTGTAACAGAAGCATGGCTTAAATCAGAAATCAACAGCAATGAAATAACCCCCCCACACCCCCCAGCTATAACATACAGAGACAAGAGGCATAGCCATATTATTAAAAAAAATAACCTAACCCTCAAAGCTATAGACATAAGCATTCCAGATGTTACAAATGCAGAAATACTGCTAACTAAGCTAGTAGGTGTCTATATCCCACCAGGAAATAATATCCCTGCTCTAGAACACATCCTACAATGGGCAACCAAGCACCTCCCTCAGGAAATGGTTACACTAGGAGACTTTAAACATCAGTTAGTATACTTGTAACTCAGATACCTGTGCAAACCATATTAATCTATATGGCTTCTCATAATTAATCCAACATGCTACTAGGATAGACAAAACATCCAAAAAATAATCAATCCTATATTGGATCCTCACTAACCAACTTGACCTCTCCCTACTCTCTGGCGGTCTCCCAGATAGCTTTAGTTACCACCTCCCTACCTTTCTACTTCGGCAACTAAACCCCGCAAAACTCCCCACCTGCCAACAAATAAAACTTCAATCCCCAAGAGTTCATATCCACACTCAGAGGCTGCCAATGGGCACCTCTCAAACATCTCCCATTAGACGAGGCATTGGAGTACTTTAACTCCACCTTCCTTAACATTCTAAATAAACTTACTCCACCTAGAACATTTAGGAGAAAATCCAATTACACCCCATGCCTATGGCTAACCAAAGAAACAAGAGCCCTACTAAAAACAAGAGACAAAGCCTGGGATAATTGGCTTCAGACCAAAAATGTAGCCAATTGTCAGAAATACCAAGAACTAAGAAATTTTGCCAAAAACATGTACGAAAAGACAAAAAGGAACACTATGCTAAAACAAGATTACAACACCAAGCAAATCCACAAAAGCTCTGGTTAGCACTTAAGAAAATCCTTCAACCAGGTCCTCAAACACAGCCAACACCACAGATGACATACCCACACAGTTAAAATTTTCAACGAATCTGAAACACAAACTGCTCCTCACCACTCCCCACTTTCTCTTCAACATAATATAACTTCTCCTTTCAACCTATTCCTACTGCCACCATAAAAATACCTTAAAAAACTCAAACCTTTGCCGCTCACAGCCTACCCGCAGACTTAAAATCACTGCAGAAACCATCGCATATCCTGTTCTCCATCCTCATAAACTGCTCCATCACTGAACAACAAATCTCAACTATCTGGACAATAGCACACATCGTCCCATTCCACAAGGATGGCAAAGTCAACACAGCTTTCCAACTACCGACCAATTCCTGTCCTTTCTCCCTGATCTAAAATTCTTGAAAAATGCATTCATACCCAATTCCTACACTATTTTCTTACTAATAATCTCCTATCCATCACTCAACACGAATTCTGCCCCAACCATAGTACAACCACTGCCATACTAAGGTTCACTAACTCTATCAACCTTCTCAGAAATAAAGGTAACCTGGTCTTATTTATCTTTCTGGACCTCTCAAAAGCATACAACACAGTCTCACATACCAGGCTCTTATATACACTATCTGAATTTAGAACTAGCCATTCCATACTTGCCTGGTTCCAGAGCTCTCTCACTTGGAGGCAACAGGCAGTAAAATGGAGAAATACCCTCTCTCCTCTGTTATCTGTTACCTTAGGTGTCTCACAAGGATCCATTTTTGGCCCACTTCTCTTCACATTTACTAACAACCTACATACTGCCACCAATCAAGCCACACTAATACAATACTTAGACGACTCTACCTTAATATGCGCAGCCCCAACACTCCAACATCTACAGCACATAACACAGCAGACCTTCTCCAAAGTAGAAACTTAGCTAACCAATACACAACTAATACTCAATCCCAACAAAACAAAACTCAATGTTTCACCCAACAAGATCCCCAGATCCCCCGTCCTCTATTCAAAATCTCTTCAAACAATACCATCATTACTCCTGTTTCCCACACCAATCTCCTTGGAGCAGTAATAGATCAAAACATTAAGTTTAATGCTCAATCAATCAAAAAAAAGTGTATAAAAATGGGAAGCCTGTACAGGAGCAAATTTTTCCTGACATGTAAATCCAAAGTCTCCATTGCCAGAACCCACCTTCTCTCAACACTCCTATATGCATCTCCCATCTTTATTAATCTCAAGAAAACTGAAATAAATAAACTAGATTGCTTTTACAATAAAACAGCAAAGTCCACCACAGATCCCATCACTGCCACACTCAGACAACTCTCATGGCTAGAATTCCCCAATCAACAGATTTTTAACAAACTCTCCATGGCTCGCCAAATACTCAACGAACCCGAAAAAGCACCTGCTCTCCAAGGCCTACTTACATACTATTCCAATAACCGAACACTGTGCTCCAGCAATAAAGCCCTATTAAAAATTACCAAAAGTAGAAATAATGCCGGTGACTCTCTCTGTAGCATAACCAAAATTTGGAACTCCCTACCTCTAGACATTTGATCCACCTCCAGTACCACCAACTTCAAGAAATTACTAAAAAATCATTTAACATCTGTAGATCAGAATGCAAGTGAAGTGTGTTGTATCTTTAAGAGGCATGTCAAGGCTGTACATGCACATATAAATCCCAGACACGTGCACTCCCTAGTGCCATTTCTGTAAGAGCAGCTACAGTGATAGCATGCATGATCATAATTTTTAGGTTGTATACAAGTTACGTAAGTTAAATTCAGTAAACCTCTATAGTGATGCATTTCTATAAAATATAGCTGCTTGACTAGATCCCATGAAGACTCTTCTATTGTGTCCAAAGTAGAAGAGCGACATGTCAGAACAGGATCAAAGAAAATAAAATCCAGAGCCATGAGCTGCAGAGATGACAGTGAAGGTAAAACCAAGAGAAATGTGCACAAAAAGCACCAGAAAAGAATCAAAGGTAATGAGAAGTAGCACAAACTGTTTATTTGATAAAAAAGATAAAACGGGGCATTACAAGGGCACAAACCCCATTACTGAGCAAGTGGAAAGCACAAAAAGTTGGTTGGCTAAAAAAATGTTTAAAATAAAGGTATCTGATGAAACGATTAACAGTAAAGCAAAATGAGCATGTTTAAAGCAGAACGAGTATGTTTAAGGATAAAACTAGCATGTTTAAAGCGAGAGTGTTTAAAGCAAAACTGGGCATGTTTAGAGAAAAACAAGCGCAAGAAAAGTACACTGGGCATGAAAAGGGCTTAAATGAGCAAAATGAATATAGCAAGAGCAAAAAAGGGCACGTTAAGCAAAAATAAAGCAAGGCGACTGCATGTGTTTTGGCAAAGTGCTATGTTTTGGCATAAATATGACTTTATATTGTATTAAGGGCATAACTCAGGTTATTCGAAGTACCTCAAAGTGTGTAAAGTGCTTACAGTGTGTGTTTATTACTGTGCATGTATTTCAAAGAGTTTGTTGTGTGCGAAGTACAACTATTTTGTGAAATACAAAGTATACAACCAAACACTATGAATCACCAAAATACTACTAAATAAACAAAAAAAAATGGCAAGTGGCAGTACACACAAATGAGAAATGCTCTTCCACAACTCTAAAATTTTATTAAGCACATTTCAAAAAGTTTCTTGTGCTGGGTGTCTCTATTCGCAAAGTCCAGTGATTACACAGTGTTTCAAGCACTGTAAAGAGTTACCTAGTAAGGTACTGCTATTTGGGGACATTTCAGTGTGCTATATGCAGTTATTCGAAAGGTGCAACTACTTCAAAATGTTACCGAGTTTTGGGCAAGAAAGGTCCAGTTTAATTGCATCATGCTGTTATCTGAAGCATTTCTTACAATGATAACAGGTAACTTCTTGCAAATCCAAATGATATTACAAGAGTGTTAAACAGCCTGAGAAGTTTATTTTGCAAAGTCCAATTATTCAAAGGTACTATTACTTTGTTCATTAGCGTTAGTTTGAAAAGCCCAAAATAGATACATTCAGAAGCACAAAGGCCAATATTGGACAAAGTTACAAATACTGGCATAAGTTTCTGACATATGTATTTTTGTGCTTACTTGCAAAACCCTTCACTGGTATGTGTTAATAAGGCAGACAGATTTCGAAAACCCATACCACTTGCATTTGAACAGAATCTTGCAGAGAATTGGAGAATATTTGAGAAGCAGTACAATATTTTTATAGAAGCAGCTTATGCAGATAGAGATGCACTCACCAGGGCATTCATTTTACTAAACCTAGCTGGGTCAGAGGCCACAGAAAGACAGCGTTCATTTGTGTATGCATCTACAGTACATGAAGGAGAAGGTGAAAATCATATTGTTGCACAGGGAGCATCAAGAGAAGATCCAGAGTGTTTGAAGCTCAAGTTCAGAGAAATGTGTAACCCTCAGACAATTACTACATCAGAGAGGCATTTGTTTTACACAAGAGATTAGAAACTAGGGGAAACATTTGCAGCTTATATAACTGACTTGAGGAACAGAGCTAAAACGTGTCAGTTTGGTGACAAAAGATGAGCTGATCAAGGAAAGGCTTGTGTGCGGTATTAACAGTGTTGCTATGAGAAAGATTTTACTTAGTGACACTGATTTAACATTGAGTAAAGCCATAGAAATTTATCAAATCCATGAAGTGACAGAAAAACACGAGTATGCTTGTGAGTGACAGCATGGGTTCACTTTGCTCCTGAGCAAATGTAGATAGCATGCAACGCGTGGCAGACAAAAGTAGGCCTAAGCACGTGGCAGCTACAAGGTTTCCAGGGAAGACATGTAACTTTCCAGTAAGTTCTAAGAAAGAAGCACATTCCAGCTCAATGCAGTACAAGCATGAATCAGCAAAACCCAAGTCCACCTTTATTGTTAACTGTTGCAATTGTGGTGCAAATCATGAGTTCAAAAGAGAGAAGTGCTTAGCATTTGGTCAGCAATGCTACAAGTGTAAAAAATGAAATCACTTCCAAAAGTTTTGTAAATCAAGTAGGCCTCACACAGTTGTAAAGAAAGGTCACACAAAGAAGCAAGTTGATCAAACAGAGCCGAAGCAGACAGCATTCTATGTAGATGGTGTACCACTGCTTGATGAAAGAGCTGATGCAGTGAATTTGTTACTAAGAAGCAAAGTGATTTACACTGTCAGGATTAATGGAAAATCCAGACAGCTTAAAGCAGACACTGGTTCAAAGTGCAATGTTATATCAGCAGACACATTTGCGAAAGTGAGAACTAATGAATAAATCAATGTAGCCAGTAGTGCGAGACTTGTTGCTTATGGAGGTGAAGAAATTCAAACTGAAGGTTAGTGATGCTTTCATGTTATTTGGCTGAGAACTGTTACAACTTGTTATTCTATGTAGTCTGAAGACCAGGGCAATCTTTACTGGGTTTCAAAGATAGTTTATGAATGAACATGCTTTCTTTTGCTAAAGACGTCCATCATGTAAGTGCATTTCCGAGTTCTAACTTTCTGAAGCCATTTTCTCACAGTCTGCTGATGTTTTCGATGACAAGTTAGGCAAACTTCCAGTTGTGTATTCCATGAAGTCAGACCCAGAGGTCACTCCTGTAGTGAGACCAGCAAGAAAAGTTCTGACAGCTATGCAGGATAAAGTTAAGACTCAGTTGGATAAAATGGTGCAGCAAGATGTGGTTTGTCCAGTCATAAAACCAACTGAATGGGTGTTGTCCATGGTAGCAGCTCACAAAAAAGGCTCAGACAAAATCAGACTATGTATTGACCCAAAAGATCTGAACAAAGCATAAGAGACCATATCATCCAAACATCCGCACAAAGAAGTTGCAGCCTTAATACTGAAAGCCACTGTTTTCTCTGTTTTGGATGCAGAGAGTTCATTTTGGCAAGTGATGCTTGATCGCAAATCTTCATTTCTAACTACTTTTGGTACTCTCTTTGGCAGATACAGATTCCTAAGGATGCCATATGGAATAAATTCTACAACTGAAATCTTTCAGTGTGCAATGGAACAAATTTAAGTTATCCTTGTACCATAATAGTAGAAGATTTATTGGTTGGAGGCAATGGTGAAGCAGAGCATGACAGAAATCTCAAGAAAGTTCTAGATAGAGCATGTGAAGTAAACTTGAAGCTCAAGCCACTGAAGTGCAAATTCAGACTTCCAGAAGTTACCTACGTAGGTCATTTGTTCACGAGTATAGGCTTGAGACCAGACCCAACCAAGCAAGCAGCTATTCTTGAGATGTCAGCACCAGATAATGTACAAGCTCTACAATGTTTTCTAGGCATGGTCAACTATTTAGGCAAGTTTATACCAGACTTCTGTGAGTTGACAGCACCATTAAGAGAGCTAATGCGCAAAAATGATGTATGGTCATAGTTCAGAACAGTGCCAGAAACATTTGAAGACCTTAAGCAGAAAACTGCCACCCCACCTACCTTAGGATACTATGATGTGAACAAACCAGTTACTCTTTCCAGTGATACTTCAAAATTTGGTCTTGGTGCAGTTATACTTCAGGAGGGCAGACCAGTAGCCTATGCATGTAGAACACTAACCCAAACTGAGATGCACTATGCTCAGATTGAGAAAGATCTTTTGGCAACAGTATTTGCATGTTCTAAGTTTTATGATTATATTTATGGTCGAGCTATTCAGACAAACTAACCACCAACCTCTAGTTACTATTCTAAAGAAGCCTATGCATTCGGCTCCAGCGAGATTACAAAGAATGATGCTTAAATTGCAAAAGTATAATTTCAAAATGGTCTACATGAAAGGCAAATTGCTCTATCTGGCTGATACCTGCCCAGAAATACGACAGAACAGCTTGACACAGAGAATTTTGACTTTGATGTGATGTCAGTGCGTAATTTTTCTACCACTAGAATTTGATGAGTTGAGAGAACACAGACTGATCCAATTTTGCAGACGCTGAATCACTACATTAATGCTGGATAGCAGTCAAAACAATCTAGCGTACCACCTGAAGTGCAAACCTATTTTCCTTACAGAGATGAATTGTTGATGGAAGATGGCATTGTTTTCAAAGGTCCTAAAATTGTTGTTCCTGCTTTGTTACAAGAATATTTCTAGATTCTGCATCGTGGTCGCCCAGGTTCTGTATCCACTAAGAGAACAGCGAGAGAATTAGTACTGTGGCCTTCATTGCCAAAAGACATTGATAAAGTACTTTCATCTTGTTCAGCATGCAATAGTACTATACCGCATTTGCAAAGAGAACCACTTCAGTTAAGTCCAGTTCCTGAACTACCTTGGTCAACAGTTGCAGCTGATATCTTTGAGTGGAACAACCAACACTACTTAGTTTTGGTAGACTCTTATTCGAATTGGTTTGAGATTGATGCACTACCTAACTTAACATCCATTGCTGTTACTACTAAGCTGAAACAACATTTCTCAGTTCATGCTAGTCCACACAGAATTCTTTCTGACAATGGTACTCAATTTACTAGCCAGTTGTTTCAGAAATTTGCAAAAGACTGGGACTTTGTACATGTCACTAGTAGTCCTGAATATCCTCAGTCAAATGGTTTAGCTGAACGTGCAGTACAGAGTGCAAAGCAGTTACATGAAAGGTCAAAGTGTGACAATGCCTATGTGTCCTTGAATTTGCTTAATCTCAGAAACATACCTTGTGACGATATTCTTGGTTCACCTGCTGAAAGACTACTTTCCAGGCAAACTAGAACTACGTTTCCCCTTACTTCCAGTTTATTGAAGACTAAACCCAACAACAGGAAAACCATCAAGGCTCAATCGGTTAAGCGTAATATCCAGAAATCTAGTTACGATAGATCGAGCAGATTACATTTTCGTTGAGGGAAGGGGAGACAGTATGAATCCAGACAACAAAAGATTTTGATTGAATTGGACAGGTTTACAGGCATCTGTGCAGAGTCAAGATCTTACCTGGTAGATTCCAAAAGTGTAAAATATAGGAGGAACTATAAAGATCTTCTTCCTGTATCAGAATCATCATCACCATCACAACATTGTTTCTGTGATGCAGACTTCAAATCTAAGAATGAACCAGACACTGTTTCCATACCAGAATGTGTTCAAAATTCTGATTCCATTCCAGAAAATGTTCCAGACATTCCACACGTCAAACATTTTGTAGAAACAGTTCAGTTGCTAAATCTAAATTCACAGTTTTATGTCACACGATATGGGCGAGTATCAAAGTGAAATATGCAGCAACATGGACTTGACTGTATACATGTGTACTTACTATTGTGTAATGCATGATAAAGAATTACTTGTGGTTTCTGCATGATAGACTCAGTGTCGTAAGATCTATTTCTCAAAGAGGGAGGATGTACATCAGAATGCAAGTGAAGTGTGCTGTATCTTTAAGAAGCATGTCTAGCTGTAAATGCACACACAAATCCCAGATGTGCACTCCCTAGTGCCATTTTGTAACGGCAGCCACAGTGAGAGCATGCATGATCGCAGTTGTTAGTTTGTACATAAATTACTTAAAGTCAGTACACCTTTATAGTGATGTGTTTGTATAAAATAAAGCTGCTTGAACAGAACCCACAAAGACTCTTCTAATGTGTCCAAAGTAGGAGAACAACAACATCCACTTGGATCTGCTGATGTACAAACCCGGGATAATATCTTTCACCTAGGCAGATCCTCCAAGTACACCTCAATCCCCTCTATACAACTCCTGTAACCTCTTCTCCCCTTACCTTTTCCTTCAGGATTTAAATGCTGCTGGCAACTGTGCCTAATCAGATTATGTATTAAATATACTGTAGAAGCTTAAGCCACTCTAAGACATGTACTGTCACATAATGTATATGCTTCTCTCTCATGTATATAAATCACTACTTTATTTTTGTCTGCTAAACTGTAAGCAGACAAAATGCCTGTTATATTACTTTTTGTTTCTACATGTAATTTGTTAGTCTAATATATATTTATCTGGAGCTTTTCTCCTCAGGCTTCCACTGAAAATGGACTCTTGTCAAGTTGGACTTTCCCTGGAAACAAATGTTAAATAAATAAATAAATAAATTTTTAACTCATCAGAAAAGTTCTGGCTATGCAACCAGGCATGCCTCCTTACCACCACCTCACCACAGACACTGCATTTCTAGACACAGTATAGGCTCTTTCCAATGCAATCTTTACACATGTTTAGAAACTTATAAAGCACTGGAAAAAAAGTTATGTACTCACCATAACATTCTATCAGAGTTGTTGCTTTTCATTTGTCTTCAACCTGCAGGAATACGGATCCAGTACAGATCTGACTCAGCCACATTTTCCAGCATTGGATCCAAGCTCCTCCTATCCATAATGCCTCTGTCTCCCTCCTCCCCCTCAGATCGAGTTTGCTGCAAACAGTAGCACCCCAGCCTAACCATGTGCCTAACACTCTGGCATTAGCACCCATAAGCACTAAAAGAAAGACACAGGCTCACCAGAGTAGAGGCTATGTCTCTTCCATCCGGTCCACAACATAGCCCACCTAAGGTGGGGGGAAGGAGGGAGGGACAGTTGAAGACAAATGAAAAGCAACAACTCAGATGGAACATTATGGTGAGTACATAACTTTTTTATGTGAAGTTGTTGTTTTCATTTGATCTTCAACCTGTGGGACAGAGTCCCCAGCTACCAAAAACCCTGGGAGGTCCTCATGGAAGGATGTTCTGGAGCCAAAAGATGCCCTGCCTCTGGAGAGATTTAATTTATAATACACAATAAACATGTGTGATGATGCCTAAGTAGTTACAGATCAAATGTCATCTAAAGAAACCCTACACCAAAAGGCCACTGAAATAGCCAAAGACCTGGTAGAATGCTCCCTGACATGACCTGGTGGAGATAATCCATTGGCTTTATACGTTAAAGCTATGCACTGAGAGATCCAATGAGCAATCGTTACTTAAGAAATAGATTTTCATAAGAAAGACTTAGAAAAGGAAGTAAAAAGCTGATCAGACTTGCAAAAGGTTTTTGTTCTATGCAAATAGAAACGCAGTTGCCTGCAAATGCAATTTATACTCTCCCTTATTATGGAAGTTCAGAAAGAAAACAGGGAGACTGATGACCTGGTTAATATTAGATTCTGAAGCCACTTTCGGAAGAAATGAAGGGTTCATCCATAAGGAAACCCTGCCTTTATGAAACACCATACAAGGGAGCTTAATAGATAAGGTCTGGATCTCTGATACCCTTTTAGTCAAAGTAATGGTGACCAGAAAAGCTGTCTTCCAAGACAGGAATTGCAAAATCCACTGTAGCTGCTGATTGAAAGGGGGAAGAAACCAAGGCTTGTAGGACAAGGGTAAGATCCCAAGGGGGTGTAGGGTCCTTAACTGGAGGACTAAGTAAAATGGTACCTTTCAAAAAGGCTTTACAAAGCTTATAAGAAACCAAGGAAGCCGAACGGTCTCCTATATGAAAATTGGAGATAGCTGCCAATTGTACCTGTACTGTAGAAAAGCTAGCACCCTGATGAAAAATATCTGCCAGAAACTCCAAAATGGCAGGTAATGGAGCAATGTTGTTGTATTTTGTATGTTTCGGCTTTTCCCGGTTAAGGGGTCGCCACAGCGGAACTCCAGTCCGCTAATGATTGTCAGTAGATTTTTACGTACTGACTTTCCAGGCCTGACGCACAACCTTCAACGAAGGTACACCCATTCACGCATGTCTCCACACAGAAGACGCACAACATCTTACTGTAAGGTGACAATGCTACCGCAGCACCACCACCGCAGTACAATGAAGGGGTCTAAATCATGCTGAGAAGCCCATATCGAGAAACGCTTCCACTTATCGGAATAAACCTTCCCAGTGGAAGATTTTGTGAGCCGCTACCAAAATCTTCTTAACAGGGGAAGACAGCCAGGGAGGCATAGCTATCACTGGATCTGAAGCAGCCAAGCCGTGAGCTTCAGACTGACCAGATCTGGGTGTGGAATCCCCAAGGGATGTGTGATTAGATCTGGAAACGGGTCTAATGTCCAAGGAGGACACACTGCGCGAGACCACAGAGAGGGGAACCAAACTTGGCGAGGCCAGCAGGAATCAATTAGGATCACTAAGCTCCCCAGCTGTTGTGCTTTCTGAATGAATTTCGGAATCAGAGGGGAATGGAGGATAAGCATACAGAAGACCGGAGGGCCAAGCATGAACTAGAGTGTCTCTGGGGGATTCTCCTGCAGGGGGTTTAGAGCAAAAAACTTGCTGCACTTCATATTGGAAGGAGAGGCGAAGAGATCACAGCAAGGCCGACCTCACTTTAGCAAGATCTGTTCTGCTACTCAAGGATTCAGAGACTACTCATAAGGCATCAGAATAGATCTACTGAGCCTGTCTACCAGAATGTTGGACCTCCCTGGAATGTGTGTTGCCACCTGAAAAAGGCCTCAGGAGATCGCCCATTCCCACAATCTCATGGCTTTGTGACAAAGGGGGATAAGGGCTGGTTCCCCCGTTTGCTGATTTACCAGACTACAGACATATTGTCTATCTGGATGGCAATCATCCCTTGGGGAAGATGGGCACAAAGAGCTTGCAATGCCAACATCACCACCCTCATCTCCAGGATGCTGATATGCAGATAGGTCTCCAGGGAAGACCACATATCTTGGACTGTCCTTCCTATGCAATGCCCCCCACCCGAATAAGGAGGCATCTGTGGTCACTGTGGTCATTGGGGCAGGTAGGATAAATGGACGACCCAGAAGATCTGGGTATTGAAGCCATCAGAGAAGTGAATCCCTGCAAGCCTGAGATAAATGAACTAGATGAAATAACGGCAGGTCTCGCCAAGACCAGTGGACTGCTACGGTCCACTGGAGAACCCTCATATGCAGACAAGCCGAAGAGAACTGGGTGATCGTGGCTGCCATGGACCCCAGTGCCCGAAGAACAGGCTCCGCAGGGGGATACTGGGTCTGAACAATGTACAACACAATGTCCGAGGGACTGAAGTCTGTCCAGAGTTAGAAAAATCTTGCTCTGAGCGGTATCCAACTGATTCCAAATGAAGTCGAGAACTTGAACTGGATCCAGCTGGGACTTGCAATTTATGGTTATGCTTAGCTGGTGGATTGTCTGGAGAAGGAAATCCCTGGCTTGATACAGTCGATGCTTGGAGGGAAAGGAAAGGAGCCAACCATCCAGGTAGGGGTAGACCTGGAAAACCTACAGCCACAGGTGAGCCTCCACCACTGCCATCACTTTGGTGAACACCGTGCGGGTGGTGGTGGTGAAACCAAAGGGGGGCGTTCTGAACTGATAATGATTGGCTCCCAGCTGGAAGCTGACCAATCTCCGAGAGTGCCTGTCCATTCTGATGTGGTAGTACATGTCTTGGAGGTCCACCGAGCATATCCAGTCATTTCTCTGCAGAAAGGGCAGAATGGATTGGGAGAGTGACCACCCGGAATTTTGTCTGGGCAACTGACAGCTTTAAGGTTGAAAGATCCAGGATGAATGTTAAGTCCTCCGTCGTCTTTAGCACCAAAAAGAACCTGGAATAAATGCCTGACCCAGATTAGGCTGGGGGGACGGGGTGGATGACTCGGAAATTTCTACTGCTGCCTCCTCTTGTTGCACAGGTGGAATGTCCGGGAGGTGTTTGGGTGGGACTGGGGGTTGAAGGAAGGGAACTGAATATCCTCTGGAAATAATCTGCAACACCCAACGATCGTCTTTGATGGACTCTCAGGCTGTTGGGTGCAGACAGATATGTTCCCTGACTGCCTCCAGAGACAAGCAGTCAGGCAACCCTTCAGGGCTGCTGCAAGGGTCTGTCTGGGAAGGAATTCCAAGACCCCTGGTTCCTCGGACCCCCTTTGCCACGAGGATGGTGTTTGTCATATCCCCCTGCCTCTTGGGCAACACGAGTCTTGAGCGTCATGGGAAAAGCCCCAAGACTTTCGGAAAGTACAATTGTGTACACTTACCATAAATGTAAATAGTTTGCTGTTATTTTTTGTATTTCTGTATTGCCTTTCTATATTTTGAATACTGTAGTTTGTTTTCTTTACCTTGTGTTTTGCTTGCATTCTGTTTAACAGCATATTAAAACTTCAAAAGAGACCTCAGCTCTCTCTGTTCTGAGTCAGGCAGAATTTTTTCCCTCCCTCCCACCCATTTAAGTTGTCTTGTTAAATACCACTGTCTTTCTAGTTGCCCGCCTCTTATGTTAATCTGACCATATATCTCATTTCTCTCTACTTTCACTGGCTTATGTGAGTAATCACAAAACCATCACTTTTGAAATCCCACCCCTTCAATTATTTAAATTTATTGGCCATCCTACAGTATTTCATAGTACCAAAATACAAAAGTAACCACCCCTTTCAGTCCATCTTGCTGTTTTAAAATAGTAACTCTCCACTAAACCTTAACTTTTAAACAGGTAAAACTCAAGTTACCTACTTTCATATCTAACTTCTCTAGTGCACACTGCAGAGTGCATTCTTTTCAATCTTACCTTTAAGCATCCCTGTTACTAGCACTTTCTCTAATACCTAAAAGATCATCTCTACTTGACTCCAAGTAGACTTTTCTCTATCTGTTAAACCTAGCACTTGCTCCTACAGTACTTATTACCTTGATACGGCACTCTTATAGATAGCACCCCAAAAGGCAAACCCCATTTCTCGGTCACCACGTCCCCGGAATCTCTTTTAAAGTTTTTTGTCTAGTCCTTCTAGCATGTCGAGGGATCAGTTGCTAGTGTCCTCTCCTGCTCAGCTGGTGAACCTGGGAATATTGAGGCAATGTTACAATTGCCTCATGTACACAGACAACCCTCTCCTCCTCCCACAAAACACAAATACATGCGAGAGATGCAACTATACGGCCAAACTGGAGGCTGAGCTCTCTCAACATAGAACTGGCAAGACCAGTCAGGAGGAGAAGGTTACCACACACACTATAGACCCAGTCTCACATAGTACCATCACAACCTCAAATCATACACATAAACACACAAAGACATACTCGGCTCTGATCAAAAATCTACCAAAACAGCAGAGGCCACCAAAGCAGACACCCAAACAACCACCACCTCAGAACACAACACCTGCAACACATAGACCTCACAGTCAGAGTGTCAAACAGTCACAGCCCTTAAGGCCAAACACAATGCCAGACACACTAGTCATTGGTGACTCCATAGTCAGACACACTGACGTCCCGCTCACCAGACTGAGTAAGGAGAAGGTCACAGTAAGCTGCCTGTCGGGCGCTAGAATCCGCCACATAACGCAAGCACTCAGGTCTCTCAACAGCAGGTATAAATATGACTCAGTCATTGTCCACGCTGGTGTAAACGACCTGAGACGTACCTCCTTGGACTACATGAAGAGAGACATTGAGGAGCTCTCTGATTTATGTAGCCCAGGCAGGTATGACCCTGACCTTGAGCAGTATCCTACCTTCACCAAGAATGATGCCACAATACAGAGATAAGATGATCAGCTTTAACAATTGGCTTAAACTCTGGTGTCATTCAAAGGGGATCCAATGTCTGTCTGCCTGGGATGACATGCTGGACAAGCCACGCTGCTTCGCAAGGGACGGCTTGCACCCGTCACCCCTGGGATTCCGGATATTGGCAAAGGCTCTTACAACGCCATAGTGCCTTTTTTAGGCAAGGCTCAAATTC
Source organism: Protopterus annectens (assembly GCF_019279795.1). Taxonomy (NCBI): domain Eukaryota; kingdom Metazoa; phylum Chordata; order Ceratodontiformes; family Protopteridae; genus Protopterus; species Protopterus annectens. The sequence continues at coordinate 1,530,172,567 of NC_056739.1, read as the reverse complement.
TAAACCTACCACCCTAGAACACAAAAAAGGAAAAAAACTAAGGGTAATGCTGCTCAATCCCAGAAGTCTAAATCTCAAAATGCACGCACTCGAGGCCCTTCTCAGTATGGAGAACATCGATGTCTGTGCAGTGACAGAAACCTGGTTCAAGGCTCCTGAGAGCACCCCAGCACTATCAGGTTTTACCTCTTATCATGCTCCGCCCCAAAATCCGGACAATACCAAGAAAGGAGGGGGGGTATCCATATTCATCAAAGACACCCACACCTCAAGACTGGTGGCAACGCACGATGCATCGGAGACCATCCAGGTGCAATTAACCATAGGCAATACTGCTCTGCAAATTGTAGCATGTTACAGGCCACCCTCACAAACTCAGGAACCTCACATGGCCTTCCTGAAAACACTAGAGGATAAATGTATCACCAAACACCATCATACTAGGTGACTTCAATTACCCTAATATAGACTGGGAACACTACTCAAGCCCAAACACCCTAGCCCAAAAGTTCCTGGAATTCATAAACTCAAATGCCATGGAACAACTAGTCACCATCCCCACAAGAGGAGAAAACATACTTGATCTCATCATCACGAACATGGGAGCACAATGTTCAACACCGAAGTATACCCCTCACTGGTGAGATCAGATCACAAACTAATCTCGCTGGAGGTCCTCATCCCACCCCCACCTGAAATAAAAAAGACCACAGTAAAGAACTTCTCGAAAGCCGACTTCACACTTCTAAAGACTAGTGTGGTCTCCTTTAAGGCCCCTGAGCGGAAAACAGTACTCAAGCCGCTGAATCACTTACAAATGCCTTCTACCAGCACCTGCAGGACTGCATGGATAAGGCAATCCCAAGCAAAACAAAGACTCTTTGTACCAAAGGCAAGCGTCCACTCTGGTGGACCCCAGCCATAAACAAACTCTACAACAAAAGGAGGAAGCTACTACAAGATAGAGCAAAATCCTTAAAAGGTAAGACACCCTTGATCACTATAAGTAAAAACTAAGAGCTCTCATAAAATCATCCAAAGCAAATTTTGAGAGAAAATAGCTAAAGACTCAAAAGACAATCATAAGGCCTTCTTTAGCTATGTTAGAAACCTGGGAGGAAACTCCCAGATATGCTCAGAACTAGTTCAAAATGATGTGAAGATTACTGATCCTACAGACATTGCCAACATACTGGCTGACAGGTTCAGTGCAAACTTCTCCCCTCCCCAAAAGGAGAGATATCTATACCAAGCGATTGCAGCCCCCAAACATCTCCAACGCCCAAGTGAGAACTGCTCTCTCCAAAGCAAAAACACAGCATCCATGGGACCTGATGGTGTCCCCGGCTGTGTGCTCCACGAACTCAACGAGGAATTAAACCCACAGCTAGGACAGCTGTTTAATCATAGTCTTACCTCTGGATACGCACTCCAGGAGTGGCGCACTGCAACTGTGGTCCCACTTCACAAAGGTGGTGCCTCCACCGACCCTGGAAATTACCGCCCATTAGCTTGACAAGCCTTATCTGCAAAGCCATGGAGAGGATCATAATGGACCTCATAAATAAAGACATAGGGAATTTGCAGACTTTGGATCCATCCCAGTTTGGCTTTGTCAAAGGCAGATCATGCCTTCTAAACTTGGTTGACTTTTTGAAACAGTCACCAAAGCCATTGATGAGGAAAGGCAGTCCATACAGCCTACCTCGATCTGGCGAAGGCCTTTGATACAATACCCCACTCGGGTATCATTGAAAAACTCATCAGCTTAAATGTTAACCCATACATCACAAGATGGGTTGCAAACTGGCTGAGTGACAGAACCCACAGGGTCAGAGTTGCTGGCGCCATGTCAGACTCAAAGCCTGTCACAAGTGGTGTACCACAGGGCTCAGTCCTGGGCCCACTATTGTTTGGCATCTACTTTTCCAAGTACAAGCAAACACAGGAGGGTTATGGCTGACAAAGTTTGCAGATGACTGCAAACTGGGCCATAGTAGAAAACACATCTGACACAGATATCCTTCAGAAGGGTCTCACAGAAACGGATAACTGGTGCCAGAGCCATGGCCTAAAGTTAAATGCCAAAAATGCATAGTCATACCCTTCGGGAAAAACAAGGTTACCCCTAGCTACCAAATAGGTGGCAATCCACTGAGTACAGAAGAAGTTATCAGGGACCTGGGGACCCAGGTTGATAGTAGTCTGTCATTCGACACCCATGTAGCTAAAGTAGTTAGGAAGACCTTCTACATTGCCCACCTTATCATGAAGGGATTCTCATCTAGATCAAGGGAGGTCATAGTCTCCCTATACTCATCACTCATCAGACCAATGATTGAGTACAATGCCCCATTCGGAATGTATCTGACCCGACACTTGCAGCAGCTGGAGAGGCCACAAAGTTCCTCACCAAAAGGATAAAGGGTCTCAAACATCTGTCCTATGCTGCCCGACTGAAAGAACTCCAGCTCTATTCAGTCGCCACCGCTTGCTCA